>NC_084568.2:29955000-30060000 GCF_033978685.3 Nerophis lumbriciformis | reverse complement strand
CCCTAACCCTAACCTATAGTTACCTCTCTAATATGACATGATGACGGCACACTACCACGATATTGAAAGAATATTAGGTAACTATGTTGTTTTTTACATAGGCTCCAGCACCCCCCGCGACCTCAAAAGGGACAAGCGGTAGAAAATGGATGGATGGATGTTGTTTTTTACATACTTGAAGGAAGGCTTAGAATGTAAAATAGTTGACTATTGTTGTTATTTATGATCATATTTAGGGACCGAGTCCCTTTGGACATCAGGACTGGTGAAAATTGCGATCTAATCAAAAAACCAAACCCCAAAACTCATAATTGCGCTCTAGCTCCCCCTTAGGAAGAAAACACAGACAAAACTGCCTGTAACTCCCAGTAGGAATGTCATAGAGACATGAAACAAAAACCTCTATGTAGGTCTCACTTAGACCTAGATTTCATTCACTGACAACCCCCAGCAAAAATCAACAGGAAGTTTGCAATTCCCCCTTCAAAACAAAAGTTGAGTAAAAACAGTCACCTTTTTTCAAACATTATCTCCTCTGAGCGCGTTTGTCGTGTCGGCTTCAAATTAGCACAGGAGAGAGATTGAACCCTTCTGATTAAAAGTTGATGAAAGAGTTTTAATTATGTTTGTTTTTCTGGGTTAACCCTAACCCATAGTTACCTCTCTCATTTGGACATGATGACGTCACACTACCACCATTGTGAAAGAATATTAGGTAACGATGTTGTTTGTTTGACATACTTGAAGGCTTGAACTGTGAAACAGTTGACTATTGTTGTTATTTATGAACATATTTATGTTTGTTTTTCTGGGTTAACCTTAACCCATAGTTACATCTCTCAAATGACATGATGACGTCACACTACCACCATATTGGAAAGAATATTAGGTAACAATAATGTTTTTTTACATAGTTGAAGGCTTAGAATGTAAAATACTGTTATTTATGATCATATTACGTTTGTTTTTCTGGGTTAACCCTAACTCATAGTTACCTCTCTCATATGACATGATGATATCACACTACCACCATATTGAAAGAATATTAGGTAACAATATTGTTTGTGACATACATGAAGGCTTAGAATGTAAAATAATTGACTATTGTTATATATGATCATATTTATGTTTGATTTTCTGGGTTAACCCTAACCCTAACCCATAGTTACCTCTCTCATATGACATGATGTCACACTACCACCATATTGAAAGAATATTAGGTAACAATAATGTTTTTTACATAGTTGAAGGCTTAGAATGTAAAATAGTTAACTATTGTTGTTATTTATGATCATATTTATGTTTGTTTTTCTGGGTTAACCCTAACCCATAGTTACCTCTCTCATATGACATGATGATATCACACTACCACCATATTGAAAGAATATTAGTTAACTATGTTGTTTTTTACATACTTGAAGGCTTAGAATGTAAAATAGTTGACTATTGTTGTTATTTATGATCATATTTACGTTTGTTTTTCTGGGTTAACCCTAACCCATAGTTACCTCTCTCATATGACATGATGATATCACACTACCGCCGTATTGAAAGAATATTAGGTACCAATATTGTTTGTGACATAAATGAAGGCTTAAAATGTAAAATAGTTGACTATTGTTGTTATTTATGATCATATTTATGTTTGTTTTTCCGGGTTAACCCTAACCCTAACCCATAGTTACCTCTCTCATATGACATGATGTCACACTACCACCATATTGAAAGAATATTAGGTAACAATAATGTTTTTTACATAGTTGAAGGCTTAGAATGTAAAATAGTTGACTATTGTTGTTATTTATGATCATATTTATGTTTGTTTTTCTGGGTTAACCCTAACCCATAGTTACCTCTCTCATATGATATGATGATATCACACTACCACCACATTGAAAGAATATTAGCTAACAATATTGTTTGTGACATACATGAAGGCTTAGAATGTAAAATAGTTGACTATTGTTATTTATGATCATATTTATGTTTGATTTTCTGGGTTAACCCTAACCCTAACCCATAGTTACCTCTCTCGTATGACATCATGTCACACTACCACCACATTGAAAGAATATTAGGTAACAGTCTTGTTTGTTTGACATACTTGAAGGCTTAGACTGTGAAACAGTTGACTATTGTTGTTATTTATGAACATATTTATGTTTGTTTTTCTGAGTTAACCTTAACCCATAGTTACTGCTCTCAAATGACATGATGACGTCACACTACCACCATATTGAAATAATATTAGGTAACAATATTGTTTGTAACATACATGAAGACTTAGAATGTAAAATAATTGACTATTGTTGTTATTTATGTTCATATTTATGTTTGTTTTTTTGGATTAACCCTAACCCATAGTTACCTCTCTCATGTGATATGATGACGTCACACTACCACCATATTAAAAGAATATTAGGTACCAATATTGTTTGTAACATACATGAAGGCTTAGAATGTAAACTAGTTGACTATTGTTGTTATTTATGATCATATTTATGTTTGTTTTTCTGGGTTAACCCTAACCCATAGTTACCTCTCTCATACTGATATTTAAATTATGTGCAAAGGGATGTTGAAGTACACTGATTTTAAACACTTGACACTTTCAAACAGTGAATTTAAAAGTGAACGGGCTCAGTTTTATATTTTCATCGTGGTGTCAAATAAGTATCAAGAGTCGCGAAAATTCACAAGTATCAATATCGACACCTGAAATTCTTGTATCACAAATTACTACAGTGGGGAATAATAAACAACACTGTCTTCAGCCGCAAAGCATGCTGGGAAGCACTCCTAACCGGCTTCTGGCACCTTTCCCTAAGTAACAGGAGTGAGTTTTTAGCATAGAAAATAAACGGCAAACCGACACATTGCATTTATGCAAACTGTTTGTTGATACTAAGCACATCACATGGTGTAGCAAAAAAAAGTGTACTTTGAAAATAAATACATAACTTTACAAAATGAGTGAGGGCAACAGGACTGAAAGTAACAGGAGTGAATTTTTTAGCACAGAAAATGCGTGAAACATGTAGCCGCACGCCTTTAATGCTAAAGTAACCAACAATTAAAAAAAAAAAAACAACAACATAAAAAATGTGTTAGGTTGACAGGACTGAAAGTGACAGGAGTGAGTTTCTAGGATAGAAAATACACATTTTAAAAGTCACCACACGACATTTATGCTAACACCATGTAAACACTAAGCACATTATTGTGATGCAACAAAAAATAGTTTTAAAAATAAACAAATATCATAAAAAGTGTGTTGGGGTAACAGGACTGAAAGTAACAGAAGTGAGTTTTTGCATGGAAAATAAATGGCATATAGACACATGGCATTTATCCTAACATCATGTAAACACTAAGCACATTATTGTGATGTAACAAAACATTGTTTTAAAAATAAATACGCAATAAAAAAATGGTATTTTGAAAACAAATACATAACTTTACAAAAAGTGTTAGGGTAACAGGACTGAAAGTAACAGGAGTGACTTTTTGGCATAACAAACCCATGAAACATGGCATTTATGCTAATGTAACCAACAATTAAAAAAAAACAACAACATAAAAAGTTTGTTAGGTTGACAGGACTGAAAGTAACAGGAGTGAGTTTCTCGGATAGAAAATACACATTTTAAAAGTTGCCACATGGCATTTATGCTAACAACATGTAAACACTAAGCACATTATTGTGATGCAACAAAAAATAGTTTGAAAAAAAAACAAATATCATAAAAAGTGTGTTGGGGTAACAGGACTGAAAGTAACAGGTGTGAGTTTTTGCATGGAAAATAAATGGCATGTATGCTAACTAAACATATTCAAGTGACGCAACAACAACAACAAAAATTTTAGAAAATGAATGCATAACTTGACAAAATGTGTTAGGGTAACAGGACTGAAAGCAACAGGAGTGAGTTTAGCATAGAAAACATAAAAAATGTAGCCACATGCTAATAGCATGTTGACTAAATGCTCAAAGTACACATTTAGCAGTACATAGTAATAGCAGTTGTAATAATTAGTATAAAAAGTAGTAATAATTAAGTAGTAGTAATAAAAATAAGAAGTAGTAATAATTCCCCTGCGGTCCTCTCCAAGGTTTCTCATTGTCATCCCACTGGGTTGAGTTTTTCCTTGCCCTGATGTGGGATCTGAACCAAGGATGTCGTTGTGGCTTGTGCAGCCCTTTGAGACACTTGTGATTTAGGGCTATATAAATAAACATTGATTGATTGATTGATTGATTGATTGATTGATAATAGTAGTAGTATTTGCTGTGTGTACTTTGCTGCTCTTGCCAGTTATTTCTTTCCTGGCACCACGAGTGACGAGTCAAATGCAGTCAGGTGGTCCAAACGTGATTTCGAAGTCGACGGAGTTTGAGAGGGGTGTACCTAATCAAGTGACCCAACGAGCCCGGTTGGACGGTGCAGGTGTACCTAATGAAGTGTCCGCCCGTCCTGTTTTCAAGCGCGCTCCAACGTTCTCCGGGTATAGGATGCGAGTCGGAACGAGGGGGGGGGGGCGAAAGGCGCTGACTGTGGTGGCGATTGAAAGGTCAAAGGTCAGTCGCCCCCGCCTCCCCCCCGCCTGATATCTCCTGTACCGCCGAGGCAGTCTCCACCGGGTCAGCCGAGGTTCAGGCGTCAGCGAGGGACGGCTGACTGACGAGACCAAGTGGGACCTCTCTCGCTCGCCCCTTTCATCCTTCCTTCACTCCCCTCCGTGGCCGTCACTCCCCCGTGACCCGTCCAACCTTCTCCAACCTTCTCCTTTAGCCGCACGCCTTCAACCTTGTCATCCGCTCATCCTTTCCTCCTTCCTCCCCCAACCCTCGCCTTCTTCTTCACCCCCAAAACTAAACATTATCACTCAGCGGGTCGGCCTGGCTGGGCCAGCTCTCTGCGGGGTTGCGTGTCTTCGGTCCACACGCACGCACACACACACACACACACACACACACACACACACACACACGCACCACACACACACATATGCATATTGAGCACATTAATATATATATATATTCCCCCTAAGTGAAAACATCCATCTTTTGTGCACGCAGTTGGAGCTCCAGGTGTTCCTAATGTTGTGGCCAAGGCCGGCCCATGGCATAAGCATGATCATGGCCTACGCTTTTGGAAACATTCAAAATATTTTTTTCCTTGCATTTAAATCGAGTCAGTTATAAAATACAACGTCTTAAAGTTGCGATTAAATAAATGTTGTTAAAAAAGTTTCAAAAAACAAAACACATCTGCTTCATAACGCCATGAAAGCTGACGTTTAGGCACTCACGCAAAAATAAAAAAATATAAAAAATATGATGAATATTTGTGATAAAGTTATGTTGACCTTTAACTATCTCGTGGCACATAACTGTGGTGCATTCAAGAACCCTTCAAAAAAGAGGCTAGGTTTTAAAGACAGTAGATGCACTAATAATAATAATATAATACTCATTTACTATGAGGACAGTTTTTATCCACTAACATAAATGAGATACTTGAAGTCAAAGGAAACTGAACATATTTATCATATTTAACCTCTAAAGGCCTTAGTGGCCACATGCGTGGACAGCACCTTTTAGCTCTTATTTCCAAAATTGTGTACACTACTGAATTGGGGTCCTTTGGCCACTTATGTGGACACTTATACTGCCATCTGGTGGTGTCAGAAGAGTATAACATACAATGGAATTTGGAAAAAAAAAGTGTAAAAATAAAAATTAGCATGTCACTACACATGAAGTACACGTTTGTGCGCTTATGGACTAAGTACATCATATTAAGAGATGATTTTTAGTTTTTATTCTAATTAGGGTCCAATAAGCCCAAATAGCAAAGACAAATAAAAAAGGCATGTAAACAAACAGCTTGGGCCTTAAGAGGTTAAGTGAATAATAACAGTAACACAAAAATGACATTCTGGCTCGGGCTTTGACTATTGCGTCTCGTAGCACATAACTGTGGTGCATTCAAGAACCCTTCCAAACAGAGGCTAGTTTTTAAAGACAGAGGAGGCTACACCCCAGAAGATGCTCTTTACTACTACTCTGTAAATCCAAAAATTACAAAAAATTAACTATTTAGATTGTTATTATTATTATTATTATTATAGGATTGCTTCATAACGTCATCAAAGCTCACATTTATGCACTCATATATAAAGTAAAAAATATTAAAAATATGATGACTATTTGTGACAATGTTATGTTGACCTTTGACTATTGCGTCTCGTAGCACATAACTGTGGTGCATTCAAGAACCCTTCAAAACAGAGGCTAGGTTTTAAAGACAGTAGTTGCACTAATAATAATATCATAATACTCATTTACTATACATTCTGGCTCTCGTAGCACATAACTGTGGTGCATTCAAGAACCCTTCAAAACAGAGGCTAGTTTTTGAAGACAGGGGAGGCTACATCCCAGTAGATGCTCATTACTACTACGCTGTAAAAAAATAAAAATAAAAAAAATAAAACTATTAGGATTGTTTATTATTATTAATATTATTATTATTATAGGATTGCTTCATAACGTCATCAAAGCTCACATTTATGCACTCATGTATAAAGTAAAAAATATTAAAAATATGATGACTATTTGTTACAATGTTAGATAAATAAATAAACATAAATAAATGGATAAAAATGCTAGATGTATTTTTATCTATTTATTTATGTTCTTATGTTTTTGTGTGTTATTATGAATTTGCACTAAATTAGTTTTGCTTACAATTTAGTTGTACAATGTTCAATGACAATAAAGATATATTCTAAAACAGAGGCTAGTTTTTAAAGACAATAGATGCACTGATAATAATATCATAATACTCATTTACTATGAGGATTGTTTTTATCCACTAACATAAATGAGATACTTGAAGTCAAGGGAAACCGAACATATTTATCATATTTAAGTGAATAATGTCAGTAGCACAAAAATTACATTCTGGCTTGACTTTTGACAATTGCCTCTCGTAGCACATAACTGTGGTGCATTCAAGAACCCTTCCAAACAGAGGCTAGTTTTTTAAAGACAGAGAAGGCTACACCCCAGTAGATGCTCATTACTACTACTCTGTAAATCCAAAAATTAAAATAAAAAAAACTATTTGGATTGTTAATATTATTATTATTATTATTATTATTATTATTATAGGATTGCTTCATAACGTCATCAAAACTCACATTTATGCACTTATGTATAAAGTAAAAAATATTAAAAATATGATGACTATTTGTGACAAAATTATGTTGACCTTTGACTACCGCGTCTCGTGGCACATAACTGTGGTGCATTCAAGAACTCTTCAAAACAGAGGCTAGTTTTTAAAGACAGTAGATGCACTGATAATAATATCATAATACTCATTTACTATGAGGATTGTTTTTATCCACTAACATAAATGAGATACTTGAAGTCAAGGGAAACCAAACATATTCATCATATTTAAGTGAATAATGTCAGTAGCACAAAAATTACATTCTGGCTTGACTTTTGACAATTGCCTCTCATAGCACATAACTGTGGTGCATTCAAGAACCCTTCAAAACAGAGGCTAGTTTTTTAAAGACAGAAAAGGCTACACCCCAGTAGATGCTCATTACTACTACTCTGTAAATCCCAAAAAAAACAAAAAAACAACTATTTGGATTGTTATTATTATTATTATTATTATTATTATTATTATTATTATTATTATTATTATCATTATTATAGGATTGCTTCATAACGTCATCAAAGCTCACATTTATACACTCATGTATAAAGTAAAAAATATTAAAAATATGATGACTATTTGTGACAATGGTAGATAAATAAATAAACATAAATAAATAGATAAAAATACTAGATGTATTTTTATCTATTTATTTATGTTCTGATGTTTTTTGTGTTATTATGAATTTGCACTAAATTAGTTTTGCTTACAATTTCGTTGTACAATGACAATAAAGATATATTCTAAAAACAGAGGCTAGTTTTTAAAGACAGTAGATGCACTGATAATAATATCATAATACTCATTTACTATGAGGATTGTTTTTATCCACTAACATAAATGAGATACTTGAAGTCAAGGGAAACCGAACATATTTATCATATTTAAGTGAATAATGTCAGAAGCACAAAAATTACCTTCTGGCTTGACTTTTGACAATTGCCTCTCATAGCACATAACTGTGGTGCATTCAAGAACCCTTCCAAACAGAGGCTAGTTTTTAAAGACAGAGGAGGCTACACCCCAGTAGATGCTCATTACTACTACTCTAATAAAAAATAAAACTATTAGGATTTTTTATTATTATTAGTATTATTATTATTATTATTATTATTATAGGATTGCTTCATAACTTCATCAAAGCTCACATGTATGCACTCATGTACAAAGTAAAAAATATTAAAAATATGATGACTATTTGTGACAAAGTTATGTTGAGCTTTGACTATTGCGTCTCGTAGCACATAACTGTGGTGCATTCAAGAACCCTTCAAAACAAAGGGTAGTTTTTAAAGACAGACCAATAATGATATAATAATACTCATTTACTGTTAGGGTTGATTTTATCCACTAAAATAAATGAGATACTGGAAGTCAAGGGAAACCGAACATATGTATCATCATATTTAAGTGTATAATGTAATTCTGGCTACTTTATTCTTAATTTGTTGGCACTATTTTTTGAACTAAAAACCAAAAACAGAACTTCGAAAAAAATCAAACGACATGAAAAAATAAAAGGGGCTTTAAGGGCCAGGGCCGGCCCATGGCATAAACACTAGACGGTTGTTTCGGGCCACGTGATCATGGCCTATACTTTTGGAAACATTCCAAATATTTTTTCTTGCATTTAAATCGAGTCAGTTATAAAATACAACGTCATAAAGTTGAGATCAAATAAATGTTGTCAAAAAAGTTTAAAAACCAAAAAAACACATCTGCTTCATAACGTCATCGAAGCTCACGTTTAGGCGCTCACGCAAAAATAAAAAAATATGAAAAGTATGATGACTATTTGTGACAAAGTTATGTTGACCTTTAACTATCGCGTCTCATGGCACATAACCGTGGTGCATTCAAGAACCCTTCTGTGTTTTTTTGTATTTTTATCTATTTATTTATGTTCTTATGTTTTTATGTGTTATTATGAATTTGCACTAAATTAGTTTTGCTTACAATTTCATTGTATAATGTCCAATGACAATAAAGATATATTCTAAAACAGAGGCTAGTTTTTAAAGACAGTAGATGCACTGATAATAATATCATAATACTCATTTACTATGAGGATTGTTTTTATCCAATAACATAAATGAGATACTTGAAGTCAAGGGAAACCGAACATATTTATCATATTTAAGTGAATAAAGTCAGTAGCACAAAAATTACATTCTGGCTTGACTTTTGACAATTGCCTCTCATAGCACATAACTGTGGTGCATTCAAGAACCCTTCCAAACAGAGGCTAGTTTTTAAAGACAAAGGAGGCTACACCCCAGTAGATGCTCATTACTACTACTCTGTAAATCCAAAAATTAAAGAAAAGAAACTATTTGGATTATTATTATTATTATTATTATTATTATTATTATTATTGTTATTATTATTATTATTATAGGATTGCTTCATAACATCATCAAAGCTCACATTTATGCACTCATGCATAAAGTAACAAATATTAAAAATATGATGACTATTTGTGACAAAGTTATGTTGACCTTTGACTACAGCGTCTCGTGGCACATAACTGTGGTGCATTCAAGAACTCTTCAAAACAGAGGCTAGTTTTTAAAGACAGTAGATGCACTGATAATAATATCATAATACTCATTTACTATGATTGTTTTTATCCACTAACATAAATGAGATACTTGAAGTCAAGGGAAACCAAACATATTCATCATATTTAAGTGAATAATGTCAGTAGCACAAAAATTACATTCTGGCTTGACTTTTGACAATTGCCTCTCATAGCACATAACTGTGGTGCATTCAAGAACCCTTCAAAACAGAGGCTAGTTTTTTAAAGACAGAAAAGGCTACACCCCAGTAGATGCTCATTACTACTACTCTGTAAATCCAAAAATAAAAAAAATAAAAACTATTTGGATTGTTATTATTATTATTATTATTATTATTATTATTATTATTATTATCATTATTATAGGATTGCTTCATAACGTCATCAAAGCTCACATTTATACACTCATGTATAAAGTAAAAAATGTTAAAAATATGATGACTATTTGTGACAATGGTAGATAAATAAATAAACATAAATAAATAGATAAAAATACTAGATGTATTTTTATCTATTTATTTATGTTCTGATGTTTTTATGTGTTATTATGAATTTGCACTAAATTAGTTTTGCTTACAATTTCGTTGTACAATGTACAATGACAATAAAGATATATTCTAAAAACAGAGGCTAGTTTTTAAAGACAGTAGATGCACTGCTAATAATATCATAATACTCATTTACTATGAGGATTGTTTTTATCCACTAACATAAATGAGATACTTGAAGTCAAGGGAAACCGAACATATTTATCATATTTAAGTGAATAATGTCAGAAGCACAAAAATTACATTCTGGCTTGACTTTTGACAATTCCCTCTCATAGCACATAACTGTGGTGCATTCAAGAACCCTTCCAAACAGAGGCTAGTTTTTAAAGACAGAGGAAGCTACACCCCAGTAGATGCTCATTACTACTACTCTGTAAATGAAAAAAAATAAAACTATTAGGATTGTTTATTATTATTATTATTATTATTATTATTATTATTATTATTATTATAGGATTGCTTCATAACTTCATCAAAGCTCACATTTATGCACTCATGTACAAAGTAAAAAATATTAAAAATATGATGACTATTTGTGACAAAGTTATGTTGAGCTTTGACTATTGCGTCTCGTGGCACATAACTGTGGTGCATTCAAGAACCCTTCAAAACAGAGGGTAGTTTTTAAAGACAGACTAATAATGATATAATAATACTCATTTACTGTTAGGGTTGATTTTATCCACTAAAATAAATGAGATACTGGAAGTCAAGGGAAACCGAACATATTTATCATCATATTTAAGTGAATAATGTAATTCTGGCTACGGCGTGGCGCAGTGGAAGAGTGGCCGTGCGCGACCCGAGGGTCCCTGGTTCAATCCCCACCTAGTACCAACCTCGTCATGTCCGTTGTGTCCTGAGCAAGACACTTCACCCTTGCTCCTGATGGGTGCTGGTTAGCGCCTTGCATGGCAGCTCCCTCCATCAGTGTGTGAATGTGTGTGTGAATGGGTAAATGTGGAAGTAGTGTCAAAGCGCTTTGAGTACCTTGAAGGTAGAAAAGCGCTATACAAGTACAACCCATTTATCATTATTTATTATTATCATTACTTTATTCTTAATTTGTTGGCACTATTTTTTGAACTAAAAACCAAAAACAGAACTTCGAAAAAAATCAAACGACATGAAAAAATAAAAGGGGCTTTAAGGGCCAGGGCCGGCCCATGGCATAAACACTAGATGGTTGTTTCGGGCCACATGATCATGGCCTATACTTTTGGAAACATTCCAAATACTTTTTGTTGCATTTAAATCAAGTCAGTTATAAAATACGACGTCATAAAGTTGAGATCAAATAAATGTTGTCAAAAAAGTTTCAAAAAACAAAAAAACAAAACACATCTGCTTCATAACGTCATCAAAACTAAACTAAAGCAAAAATTAAAAAAAAATGTGAAAAGTTTGATGATTATTTGTGACAAAGTTATGTTGACCTTTGACTACCGCGTCTCGTGGCACATAACTGTGGTGCATTCAAGAACCCTTCAAAACAGAGGCTAATTTTTAAAAACAGTAGATGCACTAATAATAATATCATAATACTCATTTACTATGAGGATTGTTTTTATCCACTAACATAAATGAGATACTTGAAGTCAAGGGAAACCGAACATATTTATCATATTTAAGTGAATAATGTCAGTAACACAAAAATTACATTCTGGCTCTCGTAGCACATAACTGTGGTGCATTCAAGAACCCTTCAAAACAGAGGCTAGTTTTTGAAGACAGGGGAGGCTACATCCCAGTAGATGCTCATTACTACTACTCTGTAAATAAAAACAAATAAAAAAATTAAAACAATTAGGATTGTTTATTATTATTAATATTATCATTATTATAGGATTGCTTCATAACGTCATCAAAGCTCACATTTATGCACTCATGTATAAAGTAAAAAATATTAAAAATATGATGACTATTTGTGACAATGTTGGATAAATAAATAAACATAAATAATACTAAGTAAAATACTAGATGTATTTTTATCTATTTATTTATGTTCTTATGTTTTTATGTGTTATTATGAATTTGCACTAAATTAGTTTTGCTTACAATTTCATTGTACAATGTACAATGACAATAAAGATATATTCTAAAACAGAGGCTAGTTTTTAAAGACAATAGATGCACTGATAATAATATCATAATACTCATTTACTATGAGGATTGTTTTTATCCACTAACATAAATGAGATACTTGAAGTCAAGGGAAACCGAACATATTTATCATATTTAAGTGAATAATGTCAGTAGCACAAAAATTACATTCTGGCTTGACTTTTGACAATTGCCTCTCATAGCTTCTTGATCTTAGCGCTGCTTTCGATACCGTCGATCATAATATTTTATTAGAGCGTATCAAAACACGTATTGGTATGTCAGACTTAGCTTTGTCGTGGTTTAACTCTTATCTTACTGACAGGATGCAATGCGTCTCCCATAATAATGTGACCTCGGACTATGTTAAGGTAACGTGCGGAGTTCCTCAGGGTTCGGTTCTTGGCCCTGCAGTCTTTAGTTATTACATGCTGCCGCTAGGCGACATCATACGCAAATACGGTGTTAGCTTTCATTGTTATGCTGATGACACCCAACTCTACATGCCCCTAAAGCTGACCAACACGCCGGATTGTAGTCAGCTGGAGGCGTGTCTTAATGAAATTAAACAATGGATGTCCGCTAACTTCTTGCAACTCAACGCCAAGAAAACAGAAATGCTGATTATCGGTCCTGCTAAACACCGACATTTATTTAAAAATACCACCTTAACATTTGACAACCAAACAATTACACAAGGCGAATCAGTAAAGAATCTGGGTATTATCTTCGACCCAACTCTCTCCTTTGAGTCACACATTAAGAGTGTTACTAAAACGGCCTTCTTTCATCTCCGTAATATCGCTAAAATTCATTCTATTTTATCGACTAGCGACGCTGAGATCATTATTCATGCGTTCGTTACGTCTCGTCTCGACTACTGTAACGTATTATTTTCGGGTCTCCCTATATCTAGCATTAAAAGATTACAGTTGGTACAAAATGCGGCTGCTAGACTTTTGACAAGAACAAGAAAGTTTGATCATATTACGCCTATACTGGCTCACCTGCACTGGCTTCCTGTGCACTTAAGATGTGACTTTAAGGTTTTACTACTTACGTATAAAATACTACACGGTCTAGCTCCGTCCTATCTTGTCGATTGCATTGTACCATATGTCCCGGCAAGAAATCTGCGTTCAAAGAACTCCGGCTTATTATTGATTCCCAAAGCCCAAAAAAAGTCTGCGGGCTATAGAGCGTTTTCTATTCAGGCTCCAGTACTATGGAATGCCCTCCCAGTATCAATTAGAGATGCTACCTCAGTAGAAGCATTTAAGTCCCATCTTAAAACTCATTTGTATACTCTAGCCTTTAAATAGCCGCCCTGTTAGACCAGTTGATCTGCCGTTTCTTTTCTTTTCTCCTCTGCTCCCCTTTTCCTTGTGGAGGGGGGACGGGGGGGGGGGGGGGGGGGGGGGGGGGGCACAGGTCCGGTGGCCATGGATGAAGTGCTGGCTGTCCAGAGTCGGGACCCGGGGTGGACCGCTCGCCTGTGCATCGGCTGAGAACATCTCTGCGCTGCTGACCCGTCTCCGCTCGGGATGATGTCCTGCTGGCCCCACTATGGACTGGACTCTTACTATTATGTTGGATCCACTATGGACTGGACTCTCACAATATTATGTCAGACCCACTCGACATCCATTGCTTTCGGTCTCCCCTAGAGGGGGGGGGGGGGTTACCCACATATGCGGTCCTCTCCAAGGTTTCTCATAGTCATTCACATCGACGTCCCACTCGGGTGAGTTTTTCCTTGCCCTTATGTGGGCTTTGTACCGAGGATGTCGTTGTGGCTTGTGCAGCCCTTTGAGACACTTGTGATTTAGGGCTATATAAATAAACATTGATTGATTGATAGCACATAACTGTGGTGCATTCAAGAACCCTTCAAAACAGAGGCGAGTTTTTTAAAGACAGAGGAGGCTACACCCCAGTAGATGCTCATTACTACTACTCTGTAAATCCAAAAATGAAAAAAAACAAAACTATTTGGATTGTTATTATTATTATTGTTATTATTATTATTATAGGATTGCTTCATAACGTCATCAAAAATATGATGACTATTTGTGACAATGTTATGTTGACCTTTGACTATTGCGTCTCGTAGCACATAACTGTGGTGCATTCAAGAACCCTTCAAAACAGAGGCTAGTTTTTAAAGACAGACTAATAATGATATAATAATACTCATTTACTATTAGGATTGTTTGTATCCACTAAAATAAATGAGATACTTGAAGTAAGGGGAATCCGAACATATTCATCATATTTAAGTGAATAATGTCAGTAACACAAAAATTACATTCTGGCTTGGGCTTTAGCACATAACTGTGGTGCATTCAAGACATCTTATATGTAATAGAAATGTGTAGGGGGGGTGTATGGTGTGTGGTCATTAAATATGTATTCTGATGTATGTTCTTCACAGAAAAGGAGCCAAAGTCAGTGAGTCTCAGTTTGAAAAATTAATTAATTGTATAATTTTTCTTTTAATAAAAAAATGAAAACGGGTCCCACCGTTCACCACACAAGGAAAAATAAAATACGTCATTACAATATTTAATCATGTAATTATTTGAGAATCCCACAATGAAGTAAAGTCAAATGTAAAATATTTATAATGGAATTTAAGTAAATAATGAGGGAACATTCTGACTACTTTGTTGGAAATAAAACAACAGTTGAAGGATATTTTAAGATTCCCCTAAAAAGGGCCAAGTCAGTAATTATTTGAGTGTATGTTAGTAATGTTTCATCAAAATGTGTCCTTAAGTGGTCCTATGTTTATTTTTGATTGCGTTTGGCAGAGAGGATGACGTAGACCGAGCTCTCGGGCGCTCCGCTGGACACAACGTGTCAGCTGATATTGACCGCGGGGCGATTGTTATCGCCTCTATTAGCGCACCTTGATCTATGACGGACATTTTGGGCCATCGCTTTTATTTATGGCAGCTTTAACTGCCGTCAGGACACTCTGGATCCACTAAATCACGGCCACGCACCTATTTGTGTGCTCCGATAAGATGCTTGAATTGTCCACGTGATGGTCCCTGACGCTCTCATCATCGCCGTGCTCTCAAAAACATCCCAGCCCTTCATGTTCATAACAGCGGACACTTTGCTCCGGTTATCGACTCCTTTCTCACCTGCCATAGCTTGGAGGTGGACCACAGCTGATCACAGGCCGGATGGGGGACATGAGGCGATTTTTCGTCGCCATAGCAACAACACGCTAAATTATGGTGTCAAACTCTGGCCCGCGGGCCAAATTTAGTTATTGCTGCAAAGGATTCTGGGTATTTGTTCTGTTGTGTTTATGTTGTGTTACGGTGCGGATGTTCTCCCGAAATGTGTTTGTCATTCTTGTTTGGTGTGGAGTCACAGTGTGGCGTATATTTCTAACAGTGTTAAAGTTTTTTATACTGGCACTCTCAGTGTAACCTGTATCTGTATCGCTGTTGATAAAGTATGCGTTGCATTTGCTCGTGTGTGCATATGTAATAGTGTGATGTTGTTGCGCTATATTATGAACTAGACAGGGTGTTGCATTTTACTTTGAAGTATCGCTTTTATTTTGAAGAACCGGATGTCCGGTGCGGGAAGTGTCTTTGCTGTTTTTTCGATTGCTTTAGTTCCTCTTCCTTCGGACTTTTGAATGAGAAGGAGCATATATCACTCCGCCAGAGAGTTAAGACCTGTGTATGTGTGTTTCGTGTTTCCAACACAGGTTGCCAATAAATACTGAACCGACGGCATGGGGAAATGTCTTTTATTTAAAAAAAAATTACACAACGCAGAATAAAACTCACTGCACGTAAAGAAGTCGCACATATCTTGTGACTGGGTCTGAACGATGTTAGAATGGATGAAAAGCGGACGTGACGATAGCTCGTAGAGTACGTTAAAGGCAAGTGCATTTAAGGCACGCCCCCCAAGACTGTGGTCCGGGTGGACGAGATATAATGACTGATGAACACCTTCGTTCGATAATGAAGGTTGCCTCAGCTCAAAGCCTGAGCCCCGACATTAATGAACTAGCATCCAAGAAAAGATGGCTTGGGCACATCAGATTAGATCAGTGTGTTGCAAACTGAGCAGTAAAAAGTCCTGAATGGTTGATTGATTCATTATTTTATTTTCAAATTCATCAGCCTGTGGAAAAAGTTAATGTTGATATTTACCTCAGAAGGCTCCAAATAGAAAAGAGGCATTCAATTTGTATTTAAATTGTATTTGATATGCCATTGATATTTTTTAATTATTATTATTATTATTTGAAACTCGATTTTGCATGTCACTATAAAGTTATATAAGCCTTGCTTGTTCAATACTTAATGCAAAACTTGTTTGGGTCCCTATTAAAAGGTCAATTTGTTCAACCTTGGCCCGCGGCTTTGTTCAGTTTTAAATTTTGGCCCACTCTGTATTTGAGTTTGACACCCCTGCACTAAATGGTTTCATCCGTAACTTTAAGGCCAAATAAGACGGCAGATGTTTGACATGGAAGCCATGACACCAATATTAGATTTGTGGTATCATCCAAAACTAATGTAAATTATCGATTATTACACTTTAACAGAAGTGTAGATAGAACATGTTAAAACAGAAAATAAGCAGATATTAACAGTAAAATGAACAAGTAGATTAATTATCAATTTTTACAGCTTGTCCCTCATAATTTTGACAAAATAATAGGTAGATACTGCATGCGTCAGCAGACTAATTAGGAGCCTTTGTTTGTTTACTTACTACTAAAAGACAAGTTGTCTAGTATGTTCACTATTTTATTTAAGGACACAATTGCAATAAGAAACATACCCTAAGATTTTTTGTTAAAATAAAGCCAATAATGCCAGTTTTTGTGGTCCCCTTTATTAAGTATTAAAAAATAAAAATACATATTGGTACCGGTACCAAAATATTGGTATCAGGATAACACTATTGTCTTAAATATGTATTTCATGGGTTTGGTCCACCGTAGTGGACGTTTCACCACCTCCTTGAAAATCACGTTTTTAAAAACTTTTTGTGGAATAAACCATTGAAGTGGGCCATTATAATTCATGCATCACATATTTGATACAGTTCATATTTTTGCATACTTAAAGTGCATTTGATGAAAGACTTAGACTTAGACTTAGACTTCCTTTTTATTGTCATTCAAATTTGAACTTTACAGCACAGATAAGAGCGAAATTTCGTTACATAAGCTCATGGTAGTGCAGGATAAAAAAGCAATAAGGTGCATATATAAATAAATACATATATATAAATAATATATATAATATATATATATATATATATAAAATAAATAAATATATATACATATATATAAATAAATAAATATATATAAATAATATATATAATATGTATATAAAATAAATAAATATATATACATATATATAAATAAATAAATATATATAAATAATATATATAATATGTATATAAAATAAATAAATATATATACATATATATAAATAAATAAATAGATTACTGTACAGATAAATATATTGCACTTTTTCACTTTAGATTTGCTTTTTATTGATCTTGTTTGAGTTGATGTTAATAAATCATTAATAATACCATTAGCCCAGCGTGTCATTGGAGGAGTAACAGTGACAGGTTAAGATGTCATTTATCACAAGTAATGAATGCACATCATTTATTTTTGACATTTGAACATGCTGATGTCAGTCTCAGCAGTCATTTATCTTGTGTGTGTGTGTGTGTGTGTGTGTGTGTGTGTGTGTGTGTGTGTGTGTGTGTGTGTGTGTGTGTGTGTGCGTGTGTGTGTGTGTGTGTGTGTGTGTGTGTGTGTGTGTGTGTGTGTGTGTGTGTGTGTGTGTGTGTGTCTCACATGTAGCAACAATAGTCCGCATACCTGGACTAGGCTCTGCAGCGCATCAGAACCAGGGAAGAAATGGAGTCCTTTGGCAGATATTGTTGTGTTTTTCCAAATCTAAGCTTCCTTCTCCTGACTGAGAAGAATACCTCGGACTTTCTTTCACTGGCGTCTGCGCGGTCACGCCATGTCCTCGGGCCTTTTGCCGCTAACGCATCGACGAGGGGTACAAAGAGTGCAGGTGAGATAATGGAAAAGCGCTTCGGGCGACATTCTTTACTGGTACACGCCTGCAACTTCTCCCGTTGTGATGTCGTTTTAGACACGAGTCTAGAAAACCCCGATCACTTTCATGTGGCGTGTAGTTTCCGACCAGAGGAAGTGGTTTGTGCAGCACTTTGAGGCACTTAAAGGCTATTTATATCAACTTGGATTGATTTGACCTTAGTTATAGTAATCCATCAATCAGATCGGTGGCTTTCTACTGTATGTCTGCCAAGACTTGAGGCTCTGGAATGAAAACAACAGCAGAGGAATTTTCTCATGCAAAAAAAAAGTTTTTTTGGAGCATTGTGTCAACAATTGAGAACAAAGTCACACGATAATTACATCTCTGAAAAGTGCTCATTAGGGGCATTAATATGATATATGACTTGATATGGTTTGCTGCACGTTGATTTTTGACATTGTTACGCGCTAGCTTTCATTTTGTTGACGCCATCAAAAACAACATTGTTTGGTGCAATAAACAAATCAGATGAGTGCCTAAAAACGTACCATTTTTCTACCAAGTTTTAAAATACGTTGAATAAAAACTGCAGCAAAATTGTGATTATTGCAGTTTTCACGTTTGATCTTTTATATAGTAAGGTACATACTGTTTTGATTATCAAGCAAAAAACAGTTTTTCTTTTGAAAAATTGTGTCAACAATTAAGGTCAAAGTAACCCGATAATTACATCTCTGAAAAGGGCTCATTGGGGGCATTAATATGATATATAACTTGATATGGTTTGTTGCACGTTGATTTTTGACATTGTTACACGCTAGCCTTCATTTTGTGGACGCCGTCAAAAACAACATTGTTTGGTACAATAAAGAAATCAGACGAGTGCCTAAAAACTTACAATTTTTCTACCAAGTTTTAAATTAAGTCGGATAAAAACTACAGCAAAATTGTGATTATTGCAGTTTTCACGTTTGATCTTTTATAAAGTAAGGTACATACTGTTTTGATTATCAAGCAAAAAACAGTTTTTCATTTGAATAATTGTGTCGACGATTAGGGTCAAAGTCACGATAATTACAGATCTGAAAAGTGTTGATCAGGGTCATTAATATGATATTTTGACTTGATGTGGTTTCTTGGATCTTAATTGTTGATATTGTTACATGCTATTAACCTTTATGCACTCCCTCAAAGAATTTTGGCCATTTTCTCATGCAAAAAATAAAGTGTTTTTTGATCATTGTTTCAACAATTGAGAACAAAGTCACACGATAATTACATCTCTGAAAAGTGCTCATTGGGGGCATTAATATGATATATAACTTGATATGGTTTGTTGCACGTTGATTTTTGACATTGTTACGCGCTAGCTTTCATTTTGTGGACACCATCAAAAACAACATTGTTTGGTGCAATAAACAAATCGGATGAGTGCCTAAAAACTTACCATTTTTCTACCAAGTTTTAAATTAAGTCGGATAAAAACTGCAGCAAAATTGTGATTATTGCAGTTTTCATGTTTTATCTTTTATATAGTAAGGTACATACTGTTTTGATTATCAAGCAAAAAACAGTTTTTATTTTGAATAATTGTGTCGACAATTAAGGTCAAAGTCACGATATTTACAGGTCTGAAAAGTGTTCATCAGGGTCATTAATATGATGTATGACTTGATGTGGTTTCTTGCATATTCATTTTTGATATTGTTACACGCTATTAACCTTTATGCACTCCCTCAAAGAATTTTGGCCATTTTCTAATGCAAAAAAAAAAAGTGTTTTTTGAGCATTGTGTCAACAATTAAGAACAAAGTCACACGATAATTACATCTCTGAAAAGTGCTCATTGGGGGCATTAATATGATATACGACTTGATATGGTTTGTTGCACGTTGATTTTTGACATTGTTACGCGCTACCTTTCATTTTGTGGACGCCATCAAAAACATTGTTTGGTACAATAAATAAATCAGATGAGTGCCTAAAAACTTACCATTTTTCTACCAAGTTTTCAATTAAGTCGGATAAAAACTGCAGCAAAATTGTGATTATTGCAGTTTTCACGTTTGATCTTTTTTATAGTAAGGTACACACTGTTTTGATTATCAAGCAAAAAACTGTTTTTCTTTTGAATAGTTGTCTCAACAATTAAGGTCAAAGTCACGATAATTACAGGTCTGAAAAGTGTTCATCAGGGTCATTAATATGATATATGACTTGATATGGTTTGTTGCATGTTGATTTTTGACATTGTTACGTGTGGACGCCATCAAAAACAACATTGTTTGGTACAATAAACAAATCAAATGAGTGCCTAAAAACTTATAATTTGTCTACCAAGTTTTAAATTACGTCGAATAAAAACTGCAGCAAAATTGTGATTTTTGCCGTTTTCACGTTTGATCTTGTATATAGTAAGGTACATACTGTGTTGATTATCAAGCAAAAAACAGTGTTTTTTTTTTAAATAATTGTGTCGACAATTAAGGTCAAAGTCACGATAATTACAGGTCTGAAAAGTGTTCATCAGGGTCATTAATATGATATATGACTTGATATGGTTTGTTGCACGTTGATTTTTGACATTGTTACGCGCTAGCTTTCATTTTGTGGACGCCATCAAAAACAATATTGTTTGGTACAATAAATAAATCAGATGAGTGCCTAAAAACTTACCATTTTTCTACCAAGTTTTCAATTAAGTCGGATAAAAACTGCAGCAAAATTGTGATTATTGCAGTTTTCATGTTTTATCTTTTATATAGTAAGATACATACTGTTTTGATTATCAAGCAAAAAACGGTTTTTCTTTTGAATAATTGTGTCAACAATTAAGGTCAAAGTTACGATATTTACAGGTCTGAAAGTGTTCATCAGGGTCATTAATATGATGTATGACTTGATGCGGTTTCTTGGATCTTAATTGTTGATATTGTTACACGCTATTAACCTTAATGCACTCCCTCAAAGAATTTTGGCCATTTTCTAATGCAAAAAAAAAAAGTGTTTTTTGAGCATTGTCTCAACAATTGAGAACAAAGGCAAACGATAATTACAGGTCTGAAAAGTGCTCATTGAGGGCATTAATATGATGTATGACTTGATATGGTTTGTTGCATGTTGATTTTTGACATTGTTACGTGCTAGCTTTCATTTTGTGGACGCCATTAAAAACAACATTGTTTGGTACAATAAACAAATCAAATGAGTGCCTAAAAACGTACAATTTTTTTTTTACCAAGTTTTAAATTAAGTCGGATAAAAACTGCAGCAAAATTGTGATAATTGCAGTTTTCATGTTTTATCTTTTATATACCGGTAGTAAGGTACATACTGTTTTGATTATCAAGCAGAAAACAGTTTTTCTTTTGAATAATTGTGTTGACAATTAAGGTCAAAGTCCCGATAATTACAGGTCTGAAAAGTGTTCATCAGGGTCATTTATATGATATATGACTTGATGTGGTTTCTTGCATATTAATTTTTGATATTGTTACACGCTAATAACTTTTATGCACTCCCTTAAAGTTTTTGAGCATTGTGTCAAAAATTACGAACAAAGTCACACGATAATTACAGATCTGTAAAGTGCTTGTCGGGGGCATTAATATGATATATGACTTGAAGTGGTTTGTTGCATATTGAATTTTGACATTTCTACACGTCATTTAACTTTACTCCCTTTAAAGGCAAATGTCCATCGGGACGATAAACAGACCAAACCTTTTTGACCAACAATATTTACATACAGACCTAAAAAAAAACTGAAGTAAAGTTGTGATTTTTGCAGTTGTCACCTTTGACCTTTGGTAAAGGAAGGTAGAAAGTGTTTTGATTAACACAAAAAGAAAGTATTTAGCATTGTGTCAACAATTAAGGTCAAAGTCAGAAAATAGTTAAATTTCTGAAAAGTACTCATCGGGGGCATTAATATGATATATGACTCGATATGGTTTGTTGCACGTTGATATTTGACGTTGTTAGGCGCTAGCTTTCATTTCGTGCACGCCATCAAAAAAACAACATTGTTTGGTACAATAAACGAATCAGACGAGTGCCAAAACACTTTTTACTAAGTTTCAAATTAAGTCGGATAAAAACTGCAGCAAAATTGTGATTATTACGTTTTTTACGTTTGATCTTTTATAAAGTAAGGTACATATTGTCTTGATTATCAAGCAAAAAACAGTTTTTCTTTTGAATAATTTTGTCAACAATTACGGTCAAAGTTATGATAATTACAGCTCTGAAAAGTGTTCATCAGGGGCACTAATATGATACATGATGTTTTGCATATTGATTTTTGATATTGTTACACACTATTAACCTTTATGCATTCCCTCAAAGAATTTTGCCCATTTTCTAATGCAAAAAAAAGTGTTTTTTTGAGCATTGTGTCAACAATTAAGAACAAAGTCACACGATAATTACAGATCTGTAAAGTGCTTGTCAGGGGCATTAATATGACATATGACTTGATGTGGTTTGTTGCATATTGAATTTTGACATTGCTACACGTCATTTAACTTTACTCCCTTTAAAGGCAAATGTCAAACGAGACGATAAACCGATCAAACCTTTTGGTCCAACAATATTTACATACAGACCTAAAAAAAAACTGAAGTAAAGTTGTGATTTTTGCAGTGGTCACCTTTGACCTTTGGTAAAGGAAGGTAGAAAGTATTTTGATTAACACGAAAAAAGAAAGTATTTAGCATTGTGTCAACAATTGAGGACAAAGTCAGCAAGTATTTATATTTCTGAAAAGTACTCCTCGGGAGCATTAGTGTGATATATTACTCGATAGGGTTTGTTGCACGTTGATTTTTGACATTGTTACGCGCTAGCTTTCATTTTGTGGACGCCATCAGAAACAACATTGTTTGGTACAATGAACAAATCGGATGAGTGCCTAAAAACTTACCATTTTTATACCAAGTTTTAAATTAAGTCGGATAAAAACTGCAACAAAATTGTGACTATTGCAGTTTTCACGTTTTATATTTTATATAGCAAGGTACATACTGTTTTGATTATCAAGCAAAAACAGTTTTTCTTTTGAATAATTGTGTCGACAATTAAGGTCAAAGTCACGATAATTACAGGTCTGAAAAGTGTTCATCAGGGTCATTAATATGATGTATGACTTGATGTGGTTTCTTGGATCTTAATTGTTGATATTGTTACACGCTATTAACCTTAATGCACTCCAAAGAATTTTGGCCATTTTCTAATGCAAAGAAAAAGTGTTTTTTGAGCATTGTGTCAACAATTGAGAACAAAGTCACACGACAATTACAGGTCTGAAAAGTACTCCTCGGGAGCATTAATGTGATATATGACTTGATATGGTTTGTTGCACGTTGATTTTTGACATTGTTATGCGCTAGCTTTCATCAAAAACAACATTGTTTGGTACAATAAACAAATCAAATGAGTGCCTAAAAACTTACCATTTTTCTACCAAGTTTTAAATTACGTCGAATAAAAACTGCAGCAAAATTGTGATTTTTGCCGTTTTCACGTTTGATCTTGTATATAGTAAGGTACATACTGTGTTGATTATCAAGCAAAAAACTGTTTTTAAAAAAAATAATTGTGTCGACAATTACGGTCAAAGTCACGATAATTACAGGTCTGAAAAGTAATCATCAGGGTCATTAATATGATATATGACTTGATGTGGTTTCTTGCATATTCATTTTTGATATTGTTACACGCTATTAACCTTTATGCACTCCCTCAAAGAAGTTTGGCCATTTTCTAATGCAAAAAAAAAAAGTGTTTTTTGAGCATTGTGTCAACAATTGAGAACAAAGTCACACGATAATTACATCTCTGAAAAGTGCTCATTGGGGGCATTAATATGATATATGACTTGATATGGTTTGTTGCACGTTGATTTTTGACATTGTTACGCGCTAGCTTTCATTTTGTGGACGCCATCAGAAACAACATTGTTTGGTACAATGAACAAATCGGATGAGTGCCTAAAAACTTACCATTTTTATACCAAGTTTTAAATTAAGTCGGATAAAAACTGCAACAAAATTGTGACTATTGCAGTTTTCACGTTTTATATTTTATATAGCAAGGTACATACTGTTTTGATTATCAAGCAAAAACAGTTTTTCTTTTGAATAATTGTGTCGACAATTAAGGTCAAAGTCACGATAATTACAGGTCTGAAAAGTGTTCATCAGGGTCATTAATATGATGTATGACTTGATGTGGTTTCTTGGATCTTAATTGTTGATATTGTTACACGCTATTAACCTTAATGCACTCCAAAGAATTTTGGCCATTTTCTAATGCAAAGAAAAAGTGTTTTTTGAGCATTGTGTCAACAATTGAGAACAAAGTCACACGACAATTACAGGTCTGAAAAGTACTCCTCGGGAGCATTAATGTGATATATGACTTGATATGGTTTGTTGCACGTTGATTTTTGACATTGTTATGCGCTAGCTTTCATCAAAAACAACATTGTTTGGTACAATAAACAAATCAAATGAGTGCCTAAAAACTTACCATTTTTCTACCAAGTTTTAAATTACGTCGAATAAAAACTGCAGCAAAATTGTGATTTTTGCCGTTTTCACGTTTGATCTTGTATATAGTAAGGTACATACTGTGTTGATTATCAAGCAAAAAACTGTTTTAAAAAAAAATAATTGTGTCGACAATTACGGTCAAAGTCACGATAATTACAGGTCTGAAAAGTAATCATCAGGGTCATTAATATGATATATGACTTGATGTGGTTTCTTGCATATTCATTTTTGATATTGTTACACGCTATTAACCTTTATGCACTCCCTCAAAGAAGTTTGGCCATTTTCTAATGCAAAAAAAAGTGTTTTTTGAGCATTGTGTCAACAATTGAGAACAAAGTCACACGATAATTACATCTCTGAAAAGTGCTCATTGGGGGCATTAATATGATATATGACTTGATATGGTTTGTTGCACGTTGATTTTTGACATTGTTACGCGCTAGCTTTCATTTTGTGGACGCCATCAAAAACAACATTGTTTGGTACAATAAACAAATCAAATGAGTGCCTAAAAACATACCATTTTTCTACCAAGTTTTAAATTACGTCGAATAAAAACTGCAGCAAAATTGTGATTATTGCCGTTTTCACGTTTGATCTTGTATATAGTAAGGTACATACTGTGTTGATTATCAAGCAAAAAACAGTTGTTTTTTTTAATAATTGTGTCGACAATTAAGGTCAAAGTTATGATATTACAGGTCTGAAAAGTGTTCATCAGGGTCATTAATATGATATACGACTTGATATGGTTTGTTGCACGTTGATTTTTGACATTGTTACGCGCTAGCTTTCATTTGTGGACGCCATCAAAAACAACATTGTTTGGTACAATAAACAAATCAAATGAGTGCCTAAAAACTTACCATTTTTCAACCAAGTTTTAAATTAAAAAACAGTTTTTCTTTTGAATAATTGTGTCGACAATTATGGTCAAAGTCACGATAATTACAGGTCTGAAAAGTGTTCATCAGGGTCATTAATATGACATATGACTTGATGTGGTTTCTTGCATATTAATTTTTGATATTGTTACACGCTATTAACCTTTATGCACTCCCTCAAAGAATTTTGGCCATTTTCTAATGCAAAAAAAAAGTGTTTTTTGAGCATTGTGTCAACAATTAAGAACAAAGTCACACGATAATTACAGATCTGTAAAGTGCTTGTCAGGGGCATTAATAGGACATATGACTTGATGTGGTTTGTTGCATATTCAATTTTGACATTGCTACACGTCATTTAACTTTACTCCCTTTAAAGGCAAATGTCAAACGAGACGATAAACCGATCAAACCTTTTGGTCCAACAATATTTACATACAGACCTAAAAAAAACTGAAGTAAAGTTGTGATTTTTGCAGTGGTCACCTTTGACCTTTGGTAAAGGAAGGTAGAAAGTATTTTGATTAACACGTAAAAAGAAAGTATTTAGCATTGTGTCAACAATTGAGGACAAAGTCAGAGAGTATTTATATTTCTGAAAAGTACTCATCGGGAGCATTAATGTGATATATTACTCGATATGGTTTGTTGCACGTTGATTTTTGACATTGTTACGCGCTAGCTTTCATTTTGTGGACGACATCAGAAACAACATTGTTTGGTACAATAAACAAATCGGATGAGTGCCTAAAAACTTACCATTTTTCTACCAAGTTTTAAATTAAGTCGGATAAAAACTGCAACAAAATTGTGATTATTGCAGTTTTCACGTTTTATATTTTATATTTTATATAGCAAGGTACATACTGTTTTGATTATCAAGCAAAAACAGTTTTTCTTTTGAATAATTGTGTCAAAAATTATGGTCAAAGTCACGAAAATTACAGGTCTGAAAAGTGTTTAATAGGGTCATTAATATGATATATGACTTGATGTGGTTTCTTGCATATTAATTTTTGATATTGTTACACACTATTAACCTTTATGCACTCCCTCAAAGAATTTTGGCCATTTTCTAATGCAAAAAAATTATTTTTTTTGAGCATTGTGTCAACAATTAAGAACAAAGTCACACGATAATTACAGATCTGTAAAGTGCTTTTCAGGGGCATTAATATGACATATGACTTGATGTGGTTTGTTGCATATTAAATTTTGACATTGCGAAACGCCATTTAACTTTACTCCCTTTAAAGGGAAATGTCCATCGGGACGATAAACAGACCAAACCTTTTTGTCCAACAATATTTACATACAGACTGAAAAAAACTGGAGTAAAGTTGTGATTTTTGCAGTTGTCACCTTTGACCTTTGGTAAAGGAAGGTAGAAAGTGTTTTGATTAAAACGCAAAAATAAAGTATTTAGCATTGTGTCAACAATCAAGGTCAACGTCAGAAAATAGTTACATTTTTTGAAAAGTACTCATCGGGGGCATTAATATGATGTATGACTCGATATGGTTTGTTGCACGTTGATTTTTGACGTTGTTAGGCGCTACCTTTCCGACCTGAATTGATGGTATAAAAACAAATCAGTTGAGTGGATAAAAACCTATAACTTGTCCACGAAGATTTGGAAACAGCCAGATCGTACTTGTGATTTTTGTTGTTTTCATATTTGACCTTTTGATAGGAAGGTAGAAATTGTTTTGATTATCAAGCAAAACATTTTTTGAGCAATGTGTGAACAAATAAGGACAAAGTTACAAAATATTGACAGCTCTTAAAAGTGATCATCAGGGGCATTAATATGATGTATGACTTGATGGGGTTTGTTGCATGTGGATTTTTGACATTTTTACGCGCTAACTTTAACTTTGCGCACTCCATTGAAGACCGACCTGAATTGTTGGTACAAAAACAAATCATTTAATCGGATAAAAACCTATAACTTGTCCACTAAGATTTGAAAACAGCAAGATATTACTTGTGATTTTTGTTGTTTCCATATTTGACCTTTTGATAGGAAGGTAGAAATTGTTTTGATTATCAAGCGAAAACATTTTTTGAGCAATGTGTGAACAATTAAGGACAGAGTTACAAAATATGTACATCTTTGAAAAGTGCTCACCAGGGGCTTTAATACGATATATGACTTGATGGGGTTTGTTGCACGTTGTTTTTTGACATTTGTACGCGCTAATTTCAATTTTACACACTCCATTGTCAATCGGTACGATAAACGAGTCAGTCGAGTGGCTAAAAAGCTGCAATTCCTCCAACAAGCTTTCAAAACAATTGGATGTGAACTGCAACAAAATGATTTGTATTGTTTCCGCGTGAGACCTTCCATACATGCAGTGGACATTTAGTTTTTTGCATGAAAACAGGCCTGTTTTGTCCCAACATCTGACCAAAGAAACAAACGTTTTTCATGAATGTGTCAACCATTCTGGATAAAATCCACAAATAATCCTGGATCTGTTTAGGCTACGTGAAAGCGTTTGATATGACGTGTAACATGATAGGGTTTGTTGCCAGTGAACTTTGACCCCTTGAACACTTAGGTGACTGAACAACAATGCATGTATACCGAGCAGGGGGGACGATCAGAAGCGACACAACGCAAGAACAATTGTCTTTGTGCTGACTTGGGACGGCATCAGAAACAAACCCCCGTGATTTGTTGTGCATTTGAATAATAATTCCATGGATTATTTCTTTGCCACTCGGCTAAAGGTTAAAGGGAATATATTCTAATCAGGGACTCTTTGCATTTTGTAGCCGCTCAATAAGGCCAACTGGTGTCACAACATTCAGGCTGGAGGGAGGAATGTGTGTGTGTGTGTGTATAGGTGTGTGTGTGTGTGTGTGTGTGTGTGTGTGTATAGGTGTGTGTGTGGGTTGGCGTGTTGCAGTCATGGCAATTCCATAGTAAGCGCACATAAACTAAAAACAAGCATCATAAAGACAAAAGAATAACAACTGACAAACATCACACACACACACACACACACACACACACACACACACACACAAGGAGTCACATGTAGGGCGACGGTGTCTTGACGGGGTGATCTGCCGGTCAATCGGCCGTATTGATTATTGGGAAAAGAGAGGTTGGTGGAGCGGCAGCAGTAATTAGGGCTTTTTGGTGTGGATTAGCCGAAAGAAAAGGTCACCTGCTCCACATCGGTGGCAGTGACAGGGAAGGCGTGTGTGTGTGTGTGTGTGTGTGTGTGTGTGTGTGTGTGTGTGTGTGTTCTGGCAATGCTTACTTAATGGGGACATCGCTCTGTTTACACAGTCATCTTTAGGGGACCTCTGACAATATGGGGACAAAAAAACAGGTCCCCTAAAGCAGTGGTCCCCAAGCACTGCAGGTGCACATTTTTTGTGACATTTTTTTGAGCATTGTGTCAACAATTGAGAACAAAGTCACACGATAATTACATCTCTGAAAAGTGCTCATTGGGGGCATTAATATGATATATGACTTGATATGGTTTGTTGCACGTTGATTTTTGACATTGTTACGCGCTAGCTTTCATTTTGTGGACGCCATCAAAAACAACATTGTTTGGTACAATAAACAAATCGGATGAGTGCCTAAAAGGCTTTTTTTTCAAATATGAACAATTCAAACCGTAGTTGCCGCGCACGCAGACACCGTTGCCTGCGTGCGTGAGGGTGACACTGCACTCTGTGCTCACTCCCTTGGAGTCAGAACGCTCAAACAGTTCTATGAAGTGCATTAATAAAGCACTTCATCTTTCTCGCTGAACGTATTCATATGGACGTAAAAAAAGTGAATGTACTGCTAACAATTGCACGTCTTTTACACTTGAAAACCGTCTGGCCGTGCAAAAAACTGAATAATAACACGGGGGTGACTGCAGTTGGGCCCGGAGGATATTGTCGGATGCGAAAACAACAGTACAAATAAATAAATAAGATTTGTGATTCAACGTGAAAAAGAACTCAGGAGTCGTCCAAAGGATGAAGCCCAATAAATAAATACAGAAATTGTGGTGAATATTTGATAAAAATAAGCGTTTTTCCCTTCCCAGTGGTAAAAATAACGACAAGGTGTCTTTCCGACTAGTTTAGTTGGAAACACAATCATACTTTTCTACAGGATGTACAAGTGAGGGGTCCCTGCTCCATCTGTCCATCAGTTTCACAACATAAAAAAACTAGTTCCGCACTTTGGACACGCCTAATGAGCATACTTGCCAACCCTCCCGGATTTTCCGGGAGACTCCCGAAATTCAGCGCCTCTCCCGAAAACCTCCCGGGACAAATTTTCTCCCGAAAATCTCCCGAAATTCAGGCGGAGCTGGAAGCCACGCCCCCTCCAGCTCCATGCGGACCTGAGTGACGTCAGGTGCGCAACACCACGTAAATCGTTGGCTTACCAAAAAGTAACCCCAGTACGCTATAGCCAACATTCACCAGGAGATGGCAACAGACAAACATAGATCACTATTACATTCCTCCCCTTTTAGAAATGTATAGAAGTTAATCAAAATAAATAAACAACCCAACCAAAAAATGCAGCAGCTCAATTAAAAAACTGTACTTAAGCCACATTCTTTTCTTTTTTTTAGTACTGAACTCTTAACCCTCATTTGTAAAAAAATAACATGCTTATTATACAAACAGTATTTGTACACCTTTAACACAGATTTTTATACTGTCTTCAGAGATTCAGTTTTTTTGGTGGTACTCGAAACCTTTCTGTGTACCTGCGAAAGGGTGTTCAGCATGGTTGGAAAAATAGTGACAGAGAATAGAACAAGGATGGACAATTCAACCCTTAACTCAACAATGAGTAGATTAGTTTTATGTGTGTTTTTATGTGTAAATAAATGAACACTGAAATTCAAGTATTTTTTTTATATATATATATATATATATATATATATATATAATAAAATAAATATATATATAGCTAGAATTCACTGAAAGTCAAGTATTTCTTTTATATATATATATATATATATATATATATATATATATACATATATATATATATATATATATATATATATATATATATATATATATGAAATACTTGACTTGGTGAATTCTAGCTGTAAATATACTCCTCCCCTCTTAGCCCCGCCCCCAACCACGCCCCCGCCCCACCCCGACCACGCCCCCCACTTCCCGAAATCGGAGGTCTCAAGGTTGGCAAGTATGCTTATGAGACCAATTGAATGTGAAACCTCATTTTTGATGATTTTTAAAAATCAGCCCTGTTCCACCTCTAGAAGATCTTTGTCCTAAAACACAATGTGACCATTTTCTCCCATGACCCAGACCAGAAGCTAGACCAGAAGACGGGCCCATATTACACGGGTTTTAAAATCACTGCATTGGCTCCCTGTGTGTCCCAGAATCTACTTTAAGATTATTTTACTTAATGGTCGTGGGCCTTCTTATCTTTCTGAGTTGCTTTTATCATCCCTGAGGTCTTCCGGTTCAGGCCTCTTAATTATTCAAAAAGTCCAAACACATACCAATGGTGAGGATTTTTTCCATGATAGAGAAAAGCGCTATATAAATATAATTCACTTCACTTTAGTATTACATCACTCAGTTGTAGAACAACCAGTTGGAGGTCCTCAGAGCTGCAGGGAATGTCAGCATTTAAAACAAAAAAAACTGACCTCACCTTTTCTCCTCAAAACATTTTGCTGGGTATTGTGGCCAATTTTTGTTTCATCTGACATCACATGGACAAAGATAAGACCTTCTGGAGGAAAGTTCTGTGGTCAGATGAAACAAAAATGTAGCTGTTTGGCCACAATGCCCAGCAATATATTTGGAGGATAAAAGGTGACGGCTTTAATCCCAGGAACACCAGACCTACTGTCAAGCATGGTGGTGGTAGTATTATGCTCTGGGGCTGTTTTGCTGCCAATGGAATTGGTGCTTGGGATAATAAAAAAGGAGGATTACCTCCAAATTCTTCAGGACAACCTAAAATCATCAGCCCGGAGGTTGGGTCTTGGGCGCAGTTGGGTGTTCCAACAGGACAATGACGCCAAACACACATCAAAAGTGGTAAAGGAATGGCTAAATCAGGCTAGAATGAAGGTTTTAGAATGGCCTTCCCAGAGTCCTGACTTAAACGTGTGGACAATGCTGAAGAAACAAGTCCATGTCAGAACAACCAATGAATTTATCTGAACTGCACCAATTTTGTCAAGAGGAGTGGTCAAAAATTCAACCAGAAGCTTGTGGATGGCTACCAAAAGCGCCTTATTGCAGTGAAACTTGCCAAGGGACATGTAACAAAATATTAACATTGCTGTATGTATTGTTTTTGACCCAGCAGATTTGCTCACATTTTTAGTAGACCCATAATAAATTCATAAAAGAAGCAAACTTCATGAATGTTTTTTGTGACCAACAAGTATGTGCTCCAATCACTCTATCACAAAAAAATAAGAGTTGTAGAAATGATTGGAAACTCAAGACAGCCATGACAACTTTTGAGGTTTTTGAGGAACACCTCACAATAATGTCTGATTGAATGCGAAAAACTTTGGCAGACCGCCTTAAAAACAGAATAGAATTTTACATTTATTTTACTGAATGAGACACCCGGAATGTACATGAAAATAAAGAATGTGGGATTTACAATATTAACTATGAACGATAAAACACTGAATATTGACAACATATGAACGTCACACCCCCTCTCGATCGACATATTTTACAATCAAGCGAAATGCGACAAAAATGCAAATATGAACGTGAAACAAAAAACTCACCTACAATCGGATATATCTGATATATCACTAAGCTTTAGAGCTTCGTTGTAAAAATCTCCTTCCGTGTCTGTCCCTGACACCCGCATTTCAGGCTGGCCCCTCCAGAAACATTCTGTGGAAACGCTCCCCACCCACACTGCTTGGTGCCTCGTCTGAGCGGCTGTGACTTAGATTACCATAGTAACTAATTAGATTACCATAGTAACAAATTAGATTACCATAGTAACTAGAGATGTCCGATATTATCGGGCTGCCGATATTATCGGCCGATAAATGCTTTAAAATGTAATATCGGAAATGATCGGTATCGGTTTCAAAATGTAAAATGTATGACTTTTTAAAACGCGGCTGTGTACACGGACGTAGGGAGAAGTACAGAGCGCCAATAAACCTTAAAGGCACTGCCTTTTCGTGCCGGCCCAGTCACATAATATCTATGGCTTTTCACACACACAAGTGAATGCAAATCATACTTGGTCAACAGCCATACAGGTCACACTGAGGGTGGCCGTATAAACAACTTTAACAGTGTTGCAAATATGCGCCACCCTGTGAACCCACACCAAACAAGAATGACAAACACATTTCGGGAGAACATCCGCACCGTAACACAACATAAACACAACAGAACAAATACCCAGAACCCCTTGCAGCACTAACTCTTCCGGGACGCTACAATATACACCTCCCGCTTCCCCCTAACCCCCCGTCCACCTCAACCTCCTCATGCTCTCATGTCCCAAATTCCAAGCTGCTGTTTTGAGGCATGTTAAAAAAATAATGCACTTTGTGACTTCAATAATAAATATGGCAGTGCCATGTTGGCATTTTTTTCCATAACTTGAGTTGATTTATTTTGGAAAACCTTGTTACATTGTTTAATGCATCCAGCGGGGCATCACAACAAAATTAGGCATAATAATGTGTTAATTCCACGACTGTATATATCGGTATCGGTTGATATCGGAATCGGTAATTCAGAGTTGGACAATATCGGAATATCGGATATCGGCAAAAAAGTCATTATCGGACATCTCTAATAGTAACTAGTAGAGATGTCCGATAATATCGGCCGATAAATGCTTTCAAATGTAATATCGGAAATCATCGGTATCGTTTTTTTTTTTTTTTTTTTTTTGTTTTTTTTTATTAAATCAACATAAAAAACACAAGATACACTTACAATTAGTGCACCAACCCAAAAAACCTCCCTCCCCCATTTACACTCATTCACACAAAAGGGTTGTTTATTTCTGTTATTAATATTCTGGTTCCTACATTATATATCAATATATATCAATACAGTCTGCAAGGGATACAGTCCGTAAGCACACATGATTGTGCGTGCTGCTGGTCCACTAATAGTACTAACCTTTAACAGTTAGTTTTACTCATTTTCATTCATTACTAGTTTCTATGTAACTGTTTTTATATTGTTTTACTTTCTTTTTTATTCAAGAAAATGTTTTAAATTTATTTATCTTATTTTTTTATTATTATTTTTTTTTAAAAGGACCATATCTTCACCACACCTGGTTGTCCTAATTAGGCATAATAATGTGTTAATTCCACGACTGTATATATCGGTATCGGTTGATATCGGAATCGGTAATTCAGAGTTGGACAATATTGAAATATTGGATATCGGCAAAAAAGCCATTATCGGACATCTCTAATAGTAACTAGTAGAGATGTCCGATAATATCGGCCTGCCGATATTATCGGCCGATAAATGCTTTCAAATGTAATATCGGAAATCATCGGTATCGGTTTTTTTATTATCAGTATCGTTTTTGTTTTGTTTTTGTTTTTTTGTTTTTTTTTATTAAATCAAAATAAAAAACACAAGATACACTTACAATTAGTGCACCAACCCAAAAAACCTCCCTCTCCCATTTACACTCATTCACACTCATTCGCACAAAAGGGTTGTTTATTTCTGTTATTAATATTCTGGTTCCTACATTATATATCAATATATATCAATACAGTCTGCAAGGGATACAGTCCGTAAGCACACATGATTGTGCGTGCTGCTGGTCCACTAATAGTACTAACCTTTAACAGTTAATTTAACTCATTTTCATTCATTACTAGTTTCTATGTAACTGTTTTTATATTGTTTTACTTTCTTTTTTATTCAAGAATTTTTTATTTATTTATCTTATTTTATATTATTATTTTTTTTTAAGAGGACCTTATCTTCACCATACCTGGTTGTCCAAATTAGGCATAATAATGGGTTAATTCCACAACTGTATATATTAGTATCGGTTGATATCGGTATCAGTAATTAAAGAGTTGGACAATATCGGAATATCGGATATCGGCAAAAAAGCCATTATCGGACATCTCTAATAGTAACTAGTATATCATGCAAAAGTGCACATTCAAACCATTGAAATACTTTTAGTTGAAGACTTAAGGTCATTTAAAAACATCACTGCACATCATAATGGCAGCTACAGTTTCCATCATAAAGATGTAAAAAAATGATTTGGGAATTTCCACCCTGCCAGATTGAACAGCTTAACATGTGGCCCTCGGGCCTTAATTTGCCCAGGTCTGCTTTAGGGGGAGCCCTCTGCAATGGGGACTCTGCTGTGGCTCTGGCTCATGGGTACCTAGTAGAGATGCGCGGTTTGCGGACACAACCGCAGAGTCCGCGGACACAACCGCAGAGTCCGCGGATAATCCGCGGGTCGGGCGGGTGACATGACGAAAAAAATAGATTGTAAATAGATTCGGGCGGTTGGCAGTTGAACCAATTCGGAAATATATATACATAGTTAAATGTTGTTACCCACATACGAAAAACGTATAGATTTTATCGGTCCTTTAGGTGGAGCTGATGGTGCATCACCGAAAAAGAAAAGGATTGACTTCACAGAATGGGAGGAGGATATACACCTGTGCTTGTTGATGAAGTAGAGGATTATTCCTCTACAAACTTCCATCTCGACGGATCAGCAGAGGAAAATCTACTTTCCTTTTGGGGGAAACAAGGACAATCATTCCCATGACTACAGCACCTTGCCAAGAGAATCCTATGCGTCCTAGCAAAAAAAAAGTGCTGCAAGTGAGCGCTCCTTCAACGCAGCAGGGCGCATTTTAGAGGCCAGGCGCTCTCGCATGAATCCTGGCACTGTAGATGCCATTTTATTCCTGCATAGTGCTAACAAAAAAAAAAGTAAGTAGACATACGGTTGGATATGTTAAACGAATTAGTCTACGTTACCTATAGGCTATACCAAATAAGCCCATGTCTAACCTATATTGAGTTCGGTCAGCTGAATAATTTTGATGGTTACGTGTTGTTTGGGCGCACTACAATGCAAAGGAATTAAGGCAATTGCGTTGTTTATTGTGGTTTTTTCTATTCGAGATATACTACTATGTGTTAATTATTTGGCCTCGCTTTCAAGTGAAGCGCATCTCCGATTGGCGACAATGTAAGGATATTTAGCCTGCTTTGTTTGTCGCGATCGTCTATTTTCATTATAATTCAAGTTTGATGATAAAGTGCAGTCTGATGGGTTTGATTTCCCCCCTTCAGCTTTTTGCCTTGGCCAATAAGTTGCAGGTAATTTATTATTATTTATTTCATTTATTTTTGTTTAAATAGGGATGACATACATATGTTATTGTATAATTTAAGTTTGTGCGCGTGATTGACAGCCTAAGGCTTATGAGGCACTTTTTTTTAATTTTTTTTAATTTCAACTTAAAAACGTATGAGCCTATATGCCTACAACATAGGCTATGTGTTTATCTTTATTTTCCTGCCTGTCGTTGACAATGGAGATTGTCTGATATTTTGTCATGGCTGCAGATCAATCAATAAAGGTTCATCTTTGTCGCGAAATTGTTCACTGCTTCACTGTGCACCCCGCCCTCGTGCCTATTTGAGCATTATAACGTTAACAAGTTAATATTCATTGAAATAAATTCAGAACATTTTTTTTACCTAACGAAAATATAGGCCTAGTCTTTCTAAAACATTTTTTTAACTTCTTAAAAACATCGTTCTGCTTGCTGCAACTGCGCACACAAAGTGTGAGGAACGCACTCCTGATCTGAGGGCATTGGCAACAATAGTCAACACTTTCTTAATGGAAATGACAATAATACTATAATAATGATAAATAATATTATCACGCATTAATATCTCTTAGCCACTAATGCGTGGCCAAGAGATATTAATGCGTGGCACACATTGAATGTCTCTGCTGCATTGGATCAGTCTCCTTTCTTTAACAGGCAAAAGCTTTATAACCTCACTAATGCCTTGCATCGTCTATATTAGATATATAACAACGGGCGGGTGCAGGCGGGTGTGGTTTTGATAAAATGTTGGTTCGGGTGATGGTGGATGGATGACGACATTTTTGATGCGGTTGCGGATGAAATAATTGCCTATCCGTGCATCTCTAATACCTAGGCAAGAGGACTCCCCGATCCGGGTCAGGGTGGCTGAGGTGGTGGCCCCTGGTGCACCTGGCTCCCTAAGATAGTGTTGTATCTTCTACATGACTTTTATTACCTGTGTGTGTGTGTGTGTGTGTGTGTGTGTGTGTGTGTGTGTGTGTGTGTGTGTGTGTGTGTGTGCTCGAGAGAAAAGGTTTTTTTCGGGTGGGGTTGGGTGAGTTTGCCTGTTTCAACTCGTGATTACGCAACGGGTAATGTAAAGCACTTTGTACTACATTTTATACGTATGTACGAATAAAGTTGAATGGATTATCAATCATAAAAAAACCAAGCTATAAATCTGGCGCCTTTTAATGGCCTTTTAACGTGACACTTTTAATGGCACCGCAGGTTTACTCTCTCCCGCAGTTTGACGGCTCAGGGGCACGGCGTGCAGGTCTGAGTGTGTAACTTATGAGGTCGTGACCCTCCCGGAACCACAGCAGCAATACACTGGACCGTCCTTTTTCTGGTGTGGATCGGTCCAAATTAAATATCGATATTTATTTTGTGTGATTTATGTGCACCACTTTAGCGTTAGAGTAGCGACTTGACAGCATTATCTACGTCCGTATAAATATATGTGTTCGCACCATGTGGAACCAATTGTTTCCGAGTAATAAAAAAAAATTATGCGGATGATTAGGAAGGTGTCTGCTTATGGAATGTCAGCTCTCCTTGTTCTCTGCAGAGGGTCAGTGCGTGTGTGGGTGTGTGTGTGTGTGTGTGTGTGTGTGTGTGTGTGTGTGTGTGTGTGTGTGTGTGTGTGTTCTGGCAATGCTTACTTAATGGTGCCTTCGCTCTGTTTACACAGTCACCTTTAGGGGACCTCTGACGGTATGGGGACAAAAAAACAAGTCCCCTAAAGCAGTGGTCCCGGTACCGGTCCATGGATCGATTGGCACCGGGCCGCACAAGAATAAATAAAAATAAATAAATAAATAAATAAATAAATAAAAATAAATATTTTTTTCTTAATTAAATCAACATAAAAAACACAAGATAGCCTTAAAATTAGTGCACCAATCCAAAAAAACCTCCCTCCCCACACTCATTCACACTTATTCGCACACAAGGGTTGTTTCTTTCTGTTATCAATATTCTGGTTCCTATGGGGACAAAAAAACAGGTCCCCTAAAGCAGTGGTCCCCAAACACCGGTCCGTGGATCGATTGGTACCGGCCGGGCCACACAAGAATTAAAAAAATTACAAAATTAAAAATAAAATAAATAAAATTTTAAAAAATGTTTCTTAATTAAATCAACATAAAAAACACAAGATACACTTACAATTAGTGCACCAACCCAAAAAACCTCCCTCCCCCATTTACAAAAAAACATCGGGGACATTGCTCTGTTTACACAGTCACCTTTAAGGGACCTCTGACGGTATGGGGACAAAAGAACAGGTCCACTAAAGCAGTGGTCCCCAACCACCGGGCCGTGGCCCGGTACCGGCCTGTGGATCGATAGGTACCGGGCCGCACAAGAATTTTAAAAATAAAAAAATAAAAAATAAAATAAATAAAAAATTTTCTTAATTCAATCAACATAAAAAACACAAGATACACTTAAGATTAGTGCACCAACCCCAAAAAAAACCTCCCCCATTTACACTCATTCACACTCATTCGCACCCAAGGGTTGTTTCTTTCTGTTTCTGGTTCCTACATTAGATATCAATATATATCAATACAGTCTGCAGGGATACAGTCCGTAAGCACGCATGATTGTATTTTCTTATGACAAAAAAACATCATGGACATCGCTCTGTTTACACAGTCACCTTTAGGGGACCTCTGACGGTATGGGGACAAAAAAACAGGTCCCCTAAAGCAGTGGTCCCCAACCACCGGGCCACACAAGAATTTAAAAAATTAAAAAATTAAAAATAAATAAAATTGAATTTTTTTTTTAAATTCTTAATTAAATCAACATAAAAAACACAATATAAGAACTTAAAAAAAATAAAAAATAAAAAAAATAAAAAATAAAAAATGTTTCTTAATTAAATCAACATAAAAAACACAAGACACACTTACAATTAGTGCACCAACCCAAAAAACCTCCCTCCCCCATTTACACTCATTCACACTCATTCACACACAAGCGTTGTTTCTTTCTGTTATTAATATTCTGGTTCCTACATTATAAATCAATATATATCAATACAGTCTGCAAGGGATACAGTCCGTAAGCACACATGATTGTATTTTCTTATGACAAAAAAACATCGGGGACATCGCTCTGTTTACACAGTCACCTTTAGGGGACCTCTGACAGTATAGGGACAAAAAAACAGGTCCCCTAAAGCAGTGGTACCCAACCACCGGACCGCACAAGAATTAAAAAAATTAAAAAATTAAAAATAAAAAAAATTGAAAAAAAATTGAAAAAAATTCTTAATTAAATCAACATAAAAAACACAATATAAGAACTTAAAAAAATATATAAATAAAATTAAAAAAAAAAAAAAAAAAAAAAAAGTTTCTTAATTAAATCAACATAAATAACACAAGACATACTTAAAATTAGTGCACCAACCCAAAAAACCTCCCTCCCCCATTTACACTCATTCACACTCATTCACACACAAGGGTTATTCCTTTCTGTTATTAATATTCTGGTTCCTACATTATATATCAATATAGATCAATACAGTCTGCAAGGGATACAGTCCGTAAGCACACATGATTGTATTTTTTATGACAAAAAATAAATAAAAAAATCCAAATGATAACTTAGACTTGGACTTAGACAAACTTTAATGATCCACAAGTGAAATTGTTCAACACAGTAGCTCAGTTACAATGATGGAAAGTGTAAGGATGGAAAGGACAATGCAGGTATAAATAGATAAAAAAAATCTAATATATATACGGATATATACATAATATGTGTACAGTATATTATATATACAGATATATTATATTATGTCTATAACATATATACAATATATACCAATGACCATGTACAATATTACAGTATATAACACATAACCAGTATACACACAGAACCAGAATGTGTGTGTGTGTGTGTGTGTGTGTGTGTGTGTGTGTGTGTGTGTGTGTGTGTGTGTGTGTGTGTGTGTGTGTGTGTGTGTGTGTGTGTGTGTGTGTGTGTGTGTGTGTGTGTGTGTGTCAGGCAGCAGCTGTGGCACATTTTGGAGCAAATGCAAAGCTGCAGCGCCCCTAGTGGCAGACATGCAAAGGACACCATGCAAAAAATAAAGCAGACAAGAGGAGACATGTGCTGATTGAGAGAGCTCATACGCAAGTGTTGCTGGTAGAGGGCGCGGCCTTGGGTGCTATGTGACCCTGATTGCGTCCTTTCGGTCATGTCGCCCACACACACACACACACACACATACACACACCCACACACACAGACACACACACACACACAAGGAGCGACGCACGTCTTCCCTTATGTGTGAAGGAAAACAAGGCGCTGCGACGTACCAGAGGTGTGCATGACTTTAAATGCCAGCGAAAATGGCGTGAGGAAGTGTTGTGTGACAATAGCGGATGGACTAGTTGGAAACAAACAAATGAGGGCTAAATAAACCCCGGGGGGGAGAACTAAAGGTGAGAACTGCAGTCGGGTTAAAAGGAATACAAAAAATATTCGCTGTTAGCATCACGCTGAAGAATTTATATCAATTTAGTATTGGGCCTATAAAAGTCTTTTGAAAACATTAAATAACAAAATATTCTGGAAATAGGTAGAAATGAGCTTGACAGCGGACATTGGAAACCAGTGTGGTAAAACCAGGCTGGGATTCAAAATTTTAGGGAGTCAACATTATATTGACAGTATTTTGTTTCACCTCCATTGTAGTTTACTGAGATGGGTCTTCCATAACATCTCCGTGTGGGGCGGAATCTTGTCCCAACGAGACCCAGTGGTTAATCCAGTGGGGTGGTATAGCTCGGTTGGTAGAGTGGCCGTGCCAGCAACTTGAGGGTTTCAGGTTTGATTCCCGCTTTCGCCATCCACCTGCTCCCAGTGCCACCCACACTGGTTTAAATGTGCTGGGTTAAATCCCAGGTAGGTTGGTAGCATTTTGTTCAACCTTAAGTCTCTGATTAGCTTTTTATATGAGCCGGAAAGAATGCTTTACCAGTGCCAGGATGACCCAGTGGTTGAGACTCTTGATTAGGATTAAACAGTCCTGCGTTCAATACCAGTCGGTTTGAAAGTATTTTATTCCACTGGTTTATAGTGTAGTTTACCCAGCAACAAGTCCCTTATTACCTTTATATATGAGCCAGAAAAACATCTTCACAAGACCAAGGATAGCCCAGTGGTTAAGAATCTTGACATGCAATAAACAGTGCTGAGTTCAATACCAGTCGGGTTGGCAGTATCTTGGTCCACCTCTTGTGTATTTTACCCAGCAAAGAGTCCCTGATTAGCTTTCTATACAAACAGTATACAATGTTTCGCAAGACACAGGATAGCACAGTGGGTAAGACTAGTGACTTGGAATGAAGGGTGCTCGGTTCAATCCCAGGTATGTTGGTAGCATTTTGTTCCACTTTAAGTCTCTGATTTGCTTTATATATGAGCCGGAAAGAAAAACTTACCACTGCCAAGATGGCCCAGTGGTTAAGACTCTTGATTAGGATTAAGCAGTCATGGGTTCAATACCAGTCGGGTTGACAGTATTTTATTCCACTGGTTTATAGTGTAGTTTACCCAGCAACAAGTCTCTGACTAGCTTTCTATATAAGCCGTATACATGATTTCTCAAGACCAGTGATAGCACATTGTGTAAGACTGTTGACTTGGAAAGAATGGTGCTGGATTCAAATCCAGTAAGTTGACTTGCAATTTATGAAGCTTTGATTGGAGGTGTCAGGTGATATATTTCACCTCCACATGTAATGAATACAAAAAAAATCTGCTTTTTTAATAATTTTTTTTAACTGTTCCAATTAACTTTTTTTTTTTTTAATCGTACCCAGGAGAGCTCATTGGTCAACGCTCTCTATTATTATGTTTTATTCCAATTCCCCCCACCTCAGGAATTACACTCACGCTCACTCGCACACACACACACACACACACTCTCTCTCTCTCACACACACACAGGTAACCCCTGAGGTGTATTTATTGACTATTTGACAATTATTATTATCTTTAGCATTGACTTAATTTTTTAACTCTATGTTAATCAAGCAATGAGCACATAACATTACTCAATTTAAGTCGTTTTGACGACATTCAGCCAAATTAATGATTACTTGTCTGTGGTTTGAACCAAGTACCCCTGTTTTGGGAGCCCACAGTGTTGACCATTGAGCTATCCTGGATCCCATCATAACCTTGTTTTTGATCATATACAAATGCAATCAGTGGACTATGATAGAGGTGAAACAAAAACTTATATGTTCCTCGTCACGGATTTGAACCTTATACTATTGACTTAGAGGTTGCAGTCTTAACCACCATGCTACCCAGGGTCTTGTTATGACATAATTTTTGTTCTTATACAAATGCAATAAGTGAACTATTCTGGAGGTAAAACAAAACAACTAAACTTTCAAAGTAACATATTTGAACGCACCACTACTGACTGAGATGCAGCAGTCTAAACCACTATGGTATCATTGGTCTTGCTGAGTTGGGATTCTGGGGAGCCCACAGTGTTGACTATTAAACTATCCAGAGTCTTGTTGATTCTTGATTTTTGTTTATTTATTTAGTATATGAGCCAGAAACAAACAATCACATGAGACAAGATGGTACAGTGGTTAAGGCTGTTGACTTGGAATGAAAGGTGCTGGAATAGGTTGGTAGCATTTTGTTCCACCTTAAATCTCTGACTGGCATTCTATATGAGCCGGAAAAAAAAAAAGGAAAAAAAAAAATATATATATATATATATATATATATATATATATATATGTATATACATATATATATATATATATATACATATATTTATAAATAAATATAAACATGTATATGTATATATATATATATATATATATATATATATATATATAAATGTGTATATATTTATACATACAACCTCTATCGTAGTTCATTAAGCAAAGAGTCCCTGATTAGCTTTCTATACAAGCCGGATACAAGATTGAGCAATACCCAGGATAGCACAGTGGGTAAGACTGTTGATATAGAATGAAGGGTGCTGGATTCAATCCCAGGTAGGTTTGAAGCATTTTGTTCCACCTTAAGTTTCTGATTAGATTTTAATAAGAGCCGAAAATAATGATTTTCCAGTTCCAGGATGGCCCAGTGTTTAAGAAACTAGACATGCAATTAACAGTCCTGAGTTCAATACCAATCAGGCTGACAGTATTTTGGGCCACCTCTTGTGTATTTTACCCAGCAAAGAGTCCCTGATTAACTTTCTATACAAGCCGAAAATGAAGAACCGGAAGTCCCAGGATAGCACAGTGGGTAAAATGTTGACTTGGAATGAAGGCTGCTCGGTTCAATCCCAGGTAGGTTGGTAGTATTTTGTTCCAACTTAAGTCTCTGATTAGATTTTTATATGAACCGGAAAGTAAGACTTACCAGTGCCAGGATGGCCCAGTGGTTAAGACTTCTGATTAGGATTAAGCAGTCCTAGGTTCAATACCAGTTGGGTTGACAGCATTTTATTCCACTGGTTTATAGTGTAGTTTACCCAGCAACAAGTCTCTGATTAGCTTTCTCTACAAGCTGGATACAAGATTTCCCAAGACCCAGTGTAGCACAGTGGGTAAGACTGTTGGCTTGGAATGAAGGCTGCTGGGGTCAATCCCAGGTAGGTTGGTAGCATTTTGTTCCACCTTAAGTCTCTGATTAGATTTTTATATGAGCCGGAAAGAGGGACTTGCCAGTGCCAGGATGGCCCAGTGGTTAAGACTCTTGATTATGATTAAACAGTCCTGGGTTCAATACCAGTAGGTTTGGTAAAAAAAAATTCCACTGCTTTATAGTGTAGTTTACCCAGCAACAAGTCCCTGATTACCTTTCTATATGAGCCAGAAAATCTTCTTCACAAGACCCAGGATGGCCCAGTGGGTAAGACCAGTGACTTGGAATGAAAGGTGCGTGGTTCAATCCCAGGTAGGTTGGTATCATTTTGTTCCACCTTAAGGCTTTGATTTCATTTTCATATGAGCCGGAAAGAAATACTTACCAATACCAGGATGGCCCAGTGGTTAAGACTCTTCATTAGAATTAAACAGTCCTGGGTTCAATACCAGTAGGTTTGACAGTATTTTATTCCACTGGTTTATAGTGTAGTTTACCCAGCAATAAGTCTTTGATTAGCTTTCTATGCAAACCGTATACAAGATTTTTGCAAGACCCAGGTTAGCACAGTGGGTAAGACCAGTGACTTGGAATGAAAGGTGCGTGGTTCAATCTCAGGTAGGTTGGTAGCATTTTGTTCCACCTTATGTCTTTGATTTCATTTTCATATGAGCCGGAAATAAATACTTACCAATGCCAGGATGGCCCAGTGGTTAAGACTCTTCATTAGAATTAAACAGTCCTGGGTTCAATACCAGTAGGTTTGACAGTATTTTATTCCACTGGTTTATAGTGTAGTTTACCCAGCAATAAGTCTCTGATTTGCTTTCTATACAAGCCGGCTACAAGCTTAAGCAAGAACCAGGATAGCGCAGTGGGTAGGACTGTCGACTTGGAATGAAGGGTGCTGGGTTCAATCCCAGGAAAGTTGGTAGAATTTTGTTCCACCTTAAGTCTTTGATTTGATTTTCATATGAGCCAGAAATGACGGCTTACCAGTGCCAGGATGGACCAGTGGTCAAGACTCTTGATTAACATTAAACAGTCCTTGGTTCAATACCAGTCGGGTTGACAGTATTTTATTCCACTGGTTTATAGTGTAGTTTACCCAGCAACAAGTCTCTGATTAGCTTTCTATAAAAGCCGTATACAAGATTTTGCAAGACCCAGACTAGCACAGTGGGTAAGACTGTTGACTTGGAATGAAAGGTGCTGAGTTCAATCCCAGGTAGGTTGGTAGCATTTTGTTCCACCTTAAGTCTCTGATTATCTTTTTATATGAGACTGAAAGAATGACTTATCAGTGTCAGGATGCCCCGATAGTTAAAACTCTTGATTAGGATTAAACAGTCCTGCGTTCAATACCAGTAGGTTTGATGGTATTTTATTCCACTGGTTTAAAGTGTAGTTTACCCAGCAACAAGTCCCTTCTTACCTTTCTATATGAGCCAGAAAAACTTCTTCACAAGACCCGGGATGGCCCAGTGGTTAAGAATCTTGACATGCAATAAGCAGTCCTGAGTTCAATACCAGTCGGGTTGAAAGCATCTTCGTCCACGTCTTGTGTATTTTACTCAGCAAAGAGTCCCTGATTAACTTTATATACACACAGTATACAACTTTTCACAAAACACAGGATAGTGTAAGACTGTTGATTTGGAATGAAGGGTGCTGGGTTCAACCCCAGGAAAGTCGGTAGAATTTTGTTCCACCTTAAGTCTTTGATTTGATTTTCATATGAGCCGGAAAGAAATTCTTACCAGTGCCAGTATGGCCCAGTGTTTAAGACTCTTCATTAGAACTAAACAGTCCTGGGTTCAATACCAGTAGGTTTGAAAGTATTTTATTCCACTGGTTTATAGTGTAGTTTACCCAGCAATAAGTTTTTGATTAGCTTTCTATACAAGCCAGATACATGCTCTGTCAAGACCCGGTATAGCACAGTGTGTAAGACTGTTGTCTTGGAATGAAGGGTGCTGGGTTCAATCCCAGGTAGGTTCGTAGCATTGTGTTCCACCTTAAGTCTCTGATTTGCTTTTTATATGCGCCGGAAAGAGGAACTTACCAGTGCCAGGATTCCCCAGTGGTTAAGACTCTTGATTAGGATTAAACAGCCCTGGGTTCAATACGAGTTGTTTTGATAGTATTTTATTCCACTGGTTTATAGTATAGTTTACCCAGCAACAAGTCCCTGATTACCTTTCTATATGAGCCAGAAAAACACCTTCACAAGGCCCAGTGGTTAAGAATCTTGACGTGCAATAAACAGTCCTGAGTTCAATACCAGTCGGGTTGACAGTATTTTGGTCCACCTCTTGTGTATTTAACCCAGCAAAGAGTCCTTGATTAGCTTTCTATTCAAACCGTATACAAGATTTTGCAAGACCTAGGATAGCACAGTGGGTAAGACTAGTGACGTGGAATGAAGGGTGCTGGGTTCAATCGCAGGTAGGTTGGTAGCATTTTGTTCCACCTTAAGTCTCTGATTTGCTTTTTATATGAGCCGGAAAGAAATCTTACCAGTGCCAGGATGGCCCAGTGGTTAAGACTCTTGATTAGAATTAAGCAGTCATGGGTTCAATACCAGTCGGGTTGACAGTGTTTTATTCCACTGGTTTATAGTGAAGTTTACCCACAACAAGTCTCTGAATAGCTTTCTATACAAACCGGATACAAGATTTCTCAAGACCAGGGATAGCACAGTGGGTAAGACTGTTGACTTGGAATGAAAGGTGCTGGGTTCAATCCCAGGTAGGTTGGTAGCATATTGTTCCACCTTAAGTCTCTGATTTACTTTTTATATGAGCCGGAAGGAAATACTTACCAGTGCCAGGATGTCCCAGTGGTTAAGACTCTTCATTAGAATTAAACAGTCCTGGGTTCAATACCAGTCGGGTCGACAGTATTTTGTTCAACTGGTGTATAGTGTACTTTACCCAGCAACAAGTTTTTGATTAGCTTTCTATACAAGCCAGATACATGATCTGTCAAGACCCGGTATAGCACAGTGGGTAAGACTGTTGACTTGGAATGAAGGGTGCTAAGTTGAATCCCACGTAGGTTCTTAGCATTTTGTTTCCCCTTAAGTCTCTGATTAGCTTTTTATATGAGCCGGAAAGAGGAACTTACCAGTGCCAGGATTCCCCAGTGGTTAAGACTCTTGATTAGGTTTAAACAGTCCTGGGTTCAATACCAGTCGGTTTGATAGTATTTTATTCCACTGGTTTATAGTATAGTTTACCCAAAAACAAGTCACTGATTACTTTCCTATATGAGCCAGAAAAACATCTTCACAAGACCCAGGATGTCCCAGTGGTTAAGAATCTTGACGTGCAATAAACAGCCCTGAGTTCATTACCAGTCGGGTTGACAGTATTTTGGTCCACCTCTTGTGTATTTTACCCAGCAAAGAGTCCCTGATTAGCTTTCTATGCAAACCGTATACAAGATTTTGCAAGACCCAGGATAGCACAGTGGGTAAGACTAGTGACTTGGAATGAAGGGTGCTGGGTTCAATCCCAGGTAGGTTGGTAGCATTTTGTTTCCCCTTAAGTCTCTGATTATCTTTTTATATGAGACTGAAAGAATGACTTACCAGTGTTAGGCTGCCCCGATAGTTAAAACTCTTGATTAGGATTAAACAGTCCTGGGTTCAATACCAGTAGGTTTGATGGTATTTTATTCCACTGGTTTATAGTGTAGTTTACCCAGCAACAAGTCCCTTATTGCCTTTCTATATGAGCCAGAAAAACATCTTCACAAGACCAGGGATGCCCCAGTGGTTAAGAATCTTGACATGCAATAAACAGTCCTGAGTTCAATTCCAGTCGGGTTGAAAGTATCTTGGTCCACGTCTTGCATATTTTACTCAGCAAAGAGTCCCTGATTAACTTTCTATACAAACAGTATACAACTTTTCACAAAACAGAGGATTGCACAGTGGGTAAGACTGTTGATTTGGAATGAAGGGTGCTGGGTTCAACCCCAGGAAAGTTGGTAGAATTTTGTTCCACCTTAAGTCTTTGATTTGATTTTCATATGAGCCAGAAATTACAACTTACAAGTGCCAGGATCGACCAGTGGTTAAGACTCTTCATTAGAATTAAACAGTCCTGGGTTCAAGACCAGTCGGGTCGACAGTATTTTGTTCAACTGGTTTATAGTGCACTTTACCCAGCAACAAGTTTTTGATTAGTTTTATATATAAGCCAGATACATGAGCTGTCAAGCACAGTGGGTAAGACTGTTGACTTGGAATGAAGGGTGCTGGGTTCAATCCCAGGTAGGTTGGTAGCATTTTGTTCCACCTTAAGTCTCTGATTAGCTTTTTATATGAGCCGGAAAGAGGGACTTACCAGTGCCAGGATGGACCAGTGGTTAAGACTCTTGAGGTGCAATAAACAGTCCTGAGTTCAATACCAGTCGGGTTGACAGTATTTTGGTCCACTATAGTGAAGTTTACCCAGCAAAGAGTCTCTGAATATCTTTCTATACAAGCCGAATACAAGATTTCTAAAGACAAGGGATAGCACAGTGGGTAAGTCTGTTGACTTGGAAATAATGGTGCTGGGTTCAATCCCAGGTAGATTGGTAGCATTTTGTTCCATCTTAAGTCTCTGATTAGCTTTTTATATGAGCCGGAAAGAGGGACTTACCAGTGCCAGGATGGACCAGTGGTTAAGACTCTTGATTAGGATTAAACAGTCCTGGGTTCAATACCTTTCGATTTGGTAGTATTTTATTCCACTGCTTTATAGTGTAGTTTACCCAGCAACAAGTCCCTGATTACCTTTCTATATGAGCCAGAAAAACAACCTCACAAGACCCAGGATGGCCCAGTGGTTAAGAATCTTGACGTGCAATAAACAGTCCTGAGTTCAATACCAGTCTGGTTGACATTATTTTATTCCACTATAGTGAAGTTTACCCAGCAACAAGTCTCTGAATACCTTTCTATACAAGCCGAATACAAAATTTCTCAAGACCAGGAATAGCACAGTGGGTAAGTCTGTTGACTTGGAAATAATGGTGCTGGGTTCAAATCCAGTAAGTTGTCTTGTAACTTATGAAGCTTTGATTGGAGGTGTCAGGTGACATATTTCACCTCCACATGTAATGAATACAAAAAAATATACTTTTTTATTTATTTTTTTAACTGTTCCAATTAACTTTTTTTTTTTTAATCGTACCCAGGAGAGCTCATTGGTCAACGCTCTCTATTATTATGTTTTACTCCAATTCCCCCCACCTTAGGAATTACACTCACGCTCACTCGCACACACTCATACACACAATCACTCTCTCTCTCTCTCTCTCTCTCACACAGGTAACCCCTGAGGTGTATTTATTGACTATTTGACAATTATTAGTATCTTTAGCATTGACTTAATTTTTTAACTCTATGTTAATCAAGCAATGAGCACATAACATTACTCAATTTAAGTCGTTTTGACGACATTCAGCCAAATTAATGATTACTTGTCTGGGGTTTGAACCAAGTACCCCTGTATTGGGAAACCACAGTGTTGACCATTGAGCTATCCTGGGTCCCATCATGAGTTTGTTTTCGCTCATATACAAATGCAATCAGTGGACTATGATAGAGGTGAAACAAAAGCTTATGTTTTGCTAGTCATGGATTTGAACCCCATACTACCGATTGAGAGGTAGCAGTATTAACCACCATGCTATCCAGGGTCTTGTTATGACTTTATTTTATTCATATACAAATGCAATCAGTGAACTATTCTAGAGGTAAAACAAAACAACTAAACTTTCAAAGTAACATATTTGAACACACCACTACTGACTGAGATGCAGCAGTCTTAACCACCATTCATGGGTCTTGCTGAGTTGGGATTCTGGGGAACCCACAGTGTTGGCTATTGAGCTATCCTGGGTCCCATCATAAATTTGTTTTCGCTCATATACAAATGCAATCAGTGGACTATGATAGAGGTGAAACAAAAACGTATATTTTCCTAGTCATGGATTTGAACCCCATACTACTGACTGAGAGATTGCAGTCTTAACCACCATGCTATCCAGGGTCTTGTTATGAAATCATTTTTGTTCATATACAAATGCAATAAGTGAACTATTCTGGAGGTAAAACAAAACAACTAAACTTTCAAAGTAACATATTTGAACCCACCACTACTGACTGAGATGCAGCAGTCTTAACCACTAATGGTATCATGGGTCTTGCTGAGTTGGGATTCTGGGGAGCCCACAGAGTTGACTAGTAAACTAGTGAGAAAGTGTCATGACAAGATGGCTGAAATAATCTGTAAATTATTTTATAAGATGTTCTGGTCGAGTTGTGAATTTTAGAATGATTAGCAGGCTTAATATTACAGTTTACTATTTAATAGAGAAGGTTAAAACATTGTCACGCAGCGATATGAATCCACCCTCCGTGAAAATGATTTGTCTTGGGTACACTTATTAATGATGAAAAATGATGCCTATCTGCGATTCATTTTGAGTTAACTAATCGCGGAAATTTATGTTATTGTTTGACAGCCCTAATATATAAATATATATTTTTACATATATATATATATTTACATATATATATTTGCATTTATATTTATTTATAAATATATATATATATATATATATATATATATATATATATATATATATATATATATATATATATATATATATATATATATATATATATTTATATATATACATATACACATATATATATATATATATATATATATTTATATATATATATATATATATATATATATATATATATATATATATATGTATATATATATATATATGTATATATGTATATATATACATATATATATATATATATATATACATATATATATATATACATATATATATATATATATATATATATATGTATATATATACATATATATATATATATATATACATATATATATATATATATATATATATATATATATATATATATATATATATATATATATACATATATATTTATAAATAAATATAAACATATATATGTATATATATATATATATAAAATGTGTATATATTTATATATACAACCTCTATCGTAGTTCAATAAGCAAAGAGTCCCTGATTAGCTTTCTATACAAGACGGATACAAGATTGCGCAATACCCAGGATAGAACAGTGGGTAAGACTGTTGAAATGGAATGAAGGGTGCTGGGTTCAATCCCAGGTAGGTTGGAAGCATGTTGTTCCACCTTAAGTTTCTGATTAGCTTTTTATAAGAGGCAAAAATAATGTTTTCAGGTTCCAGGATGGCTCAGTGGTTAAGACTCTTGATTAGGATTAAACTGTCCTAGGTTCAATACCAGTCCGTCTGACAGTATTTTATTCCACTGGTTTATATTGTAGTTTACCCAGCAACAATTCCCTGATTACCTTTCTATATGAGCCAGAAAACAATCTTCACAATACCCAGGATGGCCCAGTGGTTAAGAATCTAGAAAATCTATAAACAGTCCTGAGTTAAATACCAGTCGTGCTGACAGTATTTTGGTCCACCTCTTGTGTATTTTACCCAGCAAAAAGTCCCTGATTAACTTTCTATACACTGAAAAAAGTGACTTTTTGGTGCTGTAAACTCTATTAGAGTAACTGTCATAATTTATACCTAATATTTTTAACATTCAGTAAGAACTAGAGATTTGTAAGTAAAATTAAACATTTTATTAACGTAATACATGAATATGGGGGAAGAGTAAGTTTTACTTATGTTTCCTCATACTATTTAAATGTTTAATAGTTGTACGTACATAAACCTAAAAATATTACATAAACTTTACTCTGAAAATCTAATGTTTTGAAACGCATGCACGACGACGCATGCGCACAGCACAACAGGCTCCGGCCGTTAGGATCTCTTCACAGAGCACTGCAAGGTGTAGCGCGCGCAAGTCATTCCACAGGTAAGTTATTACGTTCTGTTTTAAATTTGTGATAATATACGTCTGCATGTAGTTTGACGCAAGATATGTAACTGCTCATAAGTTAATTAAGTTAAGTTAAGTAACTGAGTTCAGTAAAAAAATTAGCATAACGCTACATTGGTCCGTGCTGGCCTGTAGTGGGAGGGCTGCAGTTTTTCCTGATACAAACTAAAGTTAACTAATATAAAGTTAGGATATTAAAAAACCACCAACCTAACGGTATAACTTTTATCAACTGACGTCAACATAGTAGAACATGGTATTGTTCTCTGTAAAACTTTTGGCGGCGACACTGAAGTAACGTTAACGTTAGTGAATTAATGTTAATTAATGTGCATTGGGAATGAGGGGGCGATACTGCTGAATGTTTGGGAGAAATGCCCAAGAATAGGTTTTTAAAACACACATTTACTGACAGAAGCGCCAGAGGTCTTTGAGAGCATCAGCTTGCGATTACAAAGAGACTTCGCTGGCAGTTTTCTTTCTTTTCTTTTTTTTTGACAAGAAGCTAGTTATCGGTGTGAACCCACAGCAACATTGTTTTTGTAATTCAATGAAAGAATGGATTGTTCATTACCACTTCTACTCGCAAATAAATCTGTCATGTGTTAATTGTTTTATTTAGCTAGACAAAACAAAATGTTCATTATTGTTTATGATGTAGTTTATTTCTTATTGAAATATTTTTCCATCAACAGGAAGCAAATCAGAACAGAACATTATTCTCATAATTCAGGCAAGTAGAAAATAATGTATGCATTATATTGCTTTGTTATTTTCCCTTATTCATCCATCATAATGTCATATTAAAATTGTGGCTGAATATTTTAGACCATTGTTTTAATACCACAAATTGTGTCTCTTAATTTTCAGGGTGCCAGTGGACTTTGTGCAAGGGAGGTGCCGTGGGGATCAAGATGAGGCCGCTCCTGGACAGACTGAGTCAGGTGTGCTTGTTTTGCTTGTTCATACAGTATGTTTTACAGGGAGCTGGACCTACTTTTTTTCTCACTCACAGACACATACAGTATACACATACAGGACAAGCCTCACACTTGGTAGATTCCATGCCCTTGCACGCTCTGGGTCCATGCACTTAAAACACGAGCAAATATATGCACTTGTGTTTTCACTTGACAGTTCATTGTGTATATATAATGGTTATGTTCATGTTCTTAATCTGTTCACAGAAACAGAGCATTGAGATGAGGCGTGAAACCATTATCCGCAGCCTTATACTGTACCTTGGCGAGAAGGAAGAGGAACTTTTTGAAGACTGCTTGGTATAGCATTATTTTAATCATTTAAAAATATTTTTTAATGACACAGGTTAATTTAATGTTAAAGTTAAGAGGAAAGCAGACAAAGGAACATATATTCTTGTGTTCATTCTTCCCTGATAATGAAGTCACTTTGAATGATTCATGCAGTTCTATTATTTGTTTCTCAATAACATTCTTCTTTTTTGTTGTATATTGTATGCAGGAGGACAGCCGGAGTGATGTCAGTAACCACATCCTCAAAATACTCGTTGTCCACGGTGCTGATGAGGATTCAGTTGATGTCTCCATCCTTGTGGAAGGCCATGAGATTTTGCCAGGGTGCAACAATACTGCGAAAGCTTGCTCACTGCTCATGGGACTGATTTATGCCCTGAACTTGGCAAACCCTCCCACTTTGCGCTACACTTTTGAAGTCTTCCAAAAACTCATGCTGGAGCTGGATGGATTCAAACTGTCCCCAAAAGTAAACACCTTGAAGTTGAAGTTGCTTTCCTAAATGCATGTCATGACTTTGTCATCCTAGAGGAGGAAAATGACGTCATTTATGGACCCTTGTTGAGGACATAGCATCATGCATGGACTCTTGTGAAGAAATGCCAAGAATTAGCACTGAGATCCAGTTCATCTTGGTTTACTAGTGGGTTGCCTGTCATAAATGTTTTTCATTTTTTGTCAAATAAGGTATCTGTTAATGACAGTAAAGATTGTATTCTTCAACAAGAATGGTTAGACACCTTAAGCTGTTTATTTTTAGTTGATTATGTTGATTTTATTTCATTCATGTTTTAATTGCATACTTAAAAGTGCACTAGTCAGAGGACTGGTTTAAATGTTGAAATTGCACTTTTTCAGTGTAGTTTGTAAGATTTTAATTGCATATTTGAGAAGTGACTATGTTACCAGATCTATGTTGGACTTGGTGTATAATGTGTAATACTGTGTATTTGTTGTTTACCAGTCATACCAACCTTTGGATATTTTCTTTAAAAAATATACTATTACCGTACTACTATTTACTTTGAATACCTTTTGCTGGAGATACATCTTTAATTTACTGTAGGTACAAATTCTAATGCAGTACAATATAATGCACTTTTACTATTAACGCAGTACTTGTACAGTACATTCTGTTTTTCCCCCCATTTAAATAGGGGTATACATAATCCATACACCACTGCTCAAAGTTTAAGAGGTGGTTTCTGTCCTGACCCTCTCCCAGAAGTTGTTGTTGAGTATTATATTTCTGCAATGAATGTAGAAACTCTGTTTCAGAGGGTTGTAAGATTGAACTAAAAATAAACTGTTTAATTGCATTGTAATTTAGTTGTGTGATATGTGATACATATATATTAAATGCATAGAGTATTGGTTAAATTTATTTGGTAACATTTATCAAAAGAAAACTGGCAATGATTACCTAATTTTAGTGAGTAATGTAAAGTAATGCAACCAAGTAAATTAAAATGTCAAGCACAAGAAAATAATTAAAATCTACTAAATTACTTCATAACAGCAAATACTACAGATATATAAAATGTACTTAAAATTTTGAGTAAAATGATGTTCCTGCCGATGAAAAACAAGTAGACTTTACTTAATTTGTTTAAATAAATATAACTTAAAACTTGGATGTAATTAAGTAACTGTTACTTAATATCTTCACAAATGTTATGTTATATGGTAAGTAGAATATACTTGATACTGGCAAGTGAGTGTTACTTGATATTGCAGCATTAAATTTTACTTAAATCATTTGCGTGCAAATACTTATAATTTTTTTAAGTAAATCTTATGAGTTTTTTTTTTCAGTGTACAAGCCAAGTTCTGGAAGTTCCAGGTTACTACAGTGGTTAAGACTGCTTGGAATGAAGGGTACTGGGTTCAATCCCAAGTAGGTTGGTAGCATTTTGTTCCAACTTAAGTCTCTGATTAGATTTTTATATGAACCGGAAATAATGATTTACCCGTGCCAGGATGGCCCAGTGGTTTAGACTCTTGATTAGGATTAAGCAGTCCTGTGTTCCATACCAGTCGGTTTGATAGTATTTTATTCCACTGGTTTATAGTGTAGTTTATTCAGCAACAAGTCCCTGATTACCTTTCTATATGAGCCAGAAAAACATCTTCACAAGACCCAGGATGGCCCAGTGGTTAAGAATCTTGACGTGCAATAAACAGTCCTGAGTTCAATACCAGTTGGGTTGACAGTATTTTGGTCCACCTCTTGTGTATTTTACCCAGCAAAGAGTCCCTGATTAGCTTTCTATGCAAACCGTATGCAAGAATTTGTAAGACCCGGGATAGCACAATGGGTAAGACTAGTGACTTGGAATGAAGGGTGCTGGGTTCAATCCCAGGTATGTTGGTAGCATTTTATTCCATCTTAAGTCTCTGATTTGCTTTTTATATGAGCCGGAAAGAAGACCTTACCAGTGCCAGGATGGCCCAGTGGTTAAGACTCTTGATTAGGATTAAGCAGTCATGGGTTCAATACCAGTCTGGTTGACAGTACTTTATTCCACTATAGTGAAGTTTACACAGCAACAAGTCTCTGAATATCTTTCTACACAAGCCGAAAACAAGATTTCTCAAGACCAGGGATAGCACAGTGGGTAAGTCTGTTGACTTGGAAATAATGGTGCTGGGTTCAATCCCAGGTAGGTTGGTAGCATTTTGTTCCATCTTAAGTCTCTGATTTGCTTTTTATATGAGCCGGAGAGAAGAACTTATCAGTGCCAGGATGGCCCAGTGGTTAAGACTCTTCATTAGAATTAAACAGTCCTTGGTTCAATACCAGTCGGGTTGACAGATTTTTGTTCAACTGGTTTATAGTGTACTTTACCCAGCAAGGAGTCCCTGATTAACTTTCTATACACACAGTATACAAGCTTTCACAAAACACAGGATAGCAAAGTGGGTAAGACTGTTGATTTGGATTGAAGGGTGCTGGGTTCAACCCCAGGAAAGTCGGTAGATTTTTGTTCCACCTTAAGTCTCTGATTTACTTTTTATATGAGCCGGAAACAATTACTTACCAGTGCCAGGATGGCCCAGTGGTTAAGACTATTCATTAGAATTAAACAGTCCTTGGTTCAATACCAGTAGGTTTGACAGTATTTTATTCCACTGGTAGTTTACCCAGCAATAAGTCTCTGATTTGCTTTCTATACAAGCCGGCTACAAGCTTAAGCAATAACCAGGATAGCACAGTGGGTAGGACTGTGTCCTTGGAATGAAGAGTGCTGGGTTCAATCCCAGGAAAGTTGGTAGAATTGTGTTCCACCTTAAGTCTTGATTTTCATATGAGCCAGAAATGACAACTTACCAGTGCCAGGATGGACCAGCCGTCAAGACTCTTGATTAAGATTAAACAGTTCTTGGTTCAATACCAGTCGTGTTGACAGTATTTTATTCCACTGGTTTATAGTGTAGTTTACCCAGCAACAAGTCTCTGATTAGCTTTCTATAAAAGCCGTATACATGATTTTGAAAGACCCAGAATGGCACAGTGGGTAAGACTGTTGACTTGGGATGAAAGGTGCTGGGTTCACTCCCAGGTAGGTTGGTAGCATATTGTTCCACCTTAAGTCTCTGATTTACTTTTTATATGAGCCGGAAAGCAATACTTACCAGTGCCAGGATGGCCCAGTGGTTAAGACTCTTCATTAGAATTAAACAGGCCTGGGTTCAATACCAGTCGGGTCGACAGTATTTTGTTCAACTGGTGTACAGTGTACTTTACCCGGCAACAAGTTTTTGATTAGCTTTCTATACAAGCCAGATACATGTTCTGTCAAGACCCGTTATAGCACAGTGTGTAAGACTGTTGACTTGGAATGAAGGGTGCTGGGTTCAATCCCAGGTAGGTTCGTAGCTTTTTGTTCCACTTTAAGTCTCTGATTTACTTTTTATATGAGCCGAAAAGCAATACTTACCAGTGCCAGGATGGCCCAGTGGTTAAGACTCTTCATTAGAATTAAACAGGCCTGGGTTCAATACCAGTCGGGTCGACAGTATTTTGTTCAACTGGTGTACAGTGTACTTTACCCGGCAACAAGTTTTTGATTAGCTTTCTATACAAGCCAGATACATGGTCTGTCAAGACCCGTTATAGCACAGTGTGTAAGACTGTTGACTTGGAATGAAGGGTGCTGGGTTCAATCCCAGGTAGGTTCGTAGCTTTTTGTTCCACCTTAAGTCTCTGATTAGCTTTTTATATGCGCCGGAAAGAGGAACTTACCATTGCCAGGATTCCCCAGTGGTTAAGACTCTTGATTAGGATTAAGCTGTCCTGGGTTCAATACCAGTCGGGTTGACAGCATTTTATTCAACTGGTTTATAGTGTACTTTACCCAGCAACAAGTTTCTGATTAGCTTTTTATACAAGCCAGAAACAAAAGCTGTCAAGACCCGGTATAGCACAGTGGGTAAGACTGTTGGCTTGGAATGAAGGGTGCTGTGGTCAATTCCAGGTAGGTTGGTAGCATTTTGTTCCACCTTATCTGATTAGCTTTTTATATGCGCCGGAAAGAGGAACTTACCAGTTCCAGGATTCCCCAGTGGTTAAGACTCTTCATTAGAATTAAACAGTCCTGGGTTCAATACCAGTCAGTTTGATAGTATTTTATTCCACTGGTTTATAGTATAGTTTACCCAGCAACAAGTCCCTGATTACCTTTCTATATGAGCAAGAAAAACATCTTCACAAGGCCCAGTGGTTAAGAATCTTGACGTGCAATAAACAGTCCTAAGTTCAATACCAGTCGGGTTGACAGTATTTTGGTCCACCTCTTGTGTATTTAACCCAGCAAAGAGTCCTTGATTAGCTTTCTATGCACACCGTATACAAGAGTTTGCAAGACCCAGGATAGCACAGTGGGTAAGACTAGTGACTTGGAATGAAGGGTGCTGGGTTCAATCCCAGGTAGGTTGGTAGCATTTTCTTCCACCTTAAGTCTCTGATTTGATTTTTATATGAGCCGGAAAGCAAAACTTACCAGTGCCAGGATGGCCTAGTGGTTAAGACTCTTGATTAGAATTAAGTAGTCATGGGTTCAATACCAGTCGGGTTGACAGTATTTTATTCCACTGGTTTATAGTGAAGTTTACCCACAACAAGTCTCTGAATAGCTTTCTATACAAACCGGATACAAGATTTCTCAAGACCCAGAATGGCACAGTGGGTAAGACTGTTGACTTGGGATGAAAGGCAGTGTTGGGTTAGTTACTGAAAACCAGTAACTAGTTACACTTACTAGTTACTTTATTTCAAAAGTAACTCAGTTACTAACTCAGTTACTTACACCAAAAAGTAATGTGTTACTGTGAAAAGTAACTATTTAGTTACTTCTTTTTTTCTTCTTTTTTTTTTAAAGCTCCCATTAATGCCCTTTTTGCCTTCATTTCAGTACTGTTATTGCACTGGAGAATAATACAATCTGTTGATCAACTTGACATACATTTTTATTTTCCTTTTAACATAATTAATGAAAAACAGTGCAACATAAAAAGGCATTCCTCCTTTCTTTAAACTTGGACCAATGACCATGAATAAAAAACAAGTTAAAGTGCAACATAAGAAGGCACATCATCTTCCTTGAAACATAAAGCCTGACATCTGGAGTGATGCTGCTGTCTTCCACACTTGGAGCCATGGATTGTACAATCCTTGTTTTCAGTGGCAGGATCATTGACACAGATGGTGAAGTTTCAGTGCTCAGTAGAGATGGAACACTTTTGAGGGGTTTAAGCACCTGGAGGACCTCACCTGCCACTCTCACATCATCATCAGACAGGGTGACATTTGTCTTCAGGGTGTTGTGGGTCAATGCAGAGTATATAGCTGCCTGCTGCTCCAACATATCATAAGTGGAGTTCCACCTCGTTGGGACATCATGTATGGGCAGGCAGCTTTAGCATTTCTTGCTTTGTCTTAAGCACATGAGCAGCTGTTGTGCTTGGGTGGAAGTAAGAAACCTTCCTGATCCTCCCAAAGAGGCGCTCCATCCTATTGACTGAGATTCCCTTCTGTGATGCCAAATTCACTACATGTGCAAAGCACCTATCTGTGGTCCCAGTCCTGCCTCATTCTCTGTAATTATTTGATTTTTGGCATTATCACGTGTGACTGGGATATCTTTATCTTCCATTCCTCCACTGCTTGTGTCAGTACCTGCGCAAGGTGACTCTCGTAGAGGGGGCGTGTCTTCTCATCTCCCAGTCTGCTGTGATGAAGTGAGCGCTTATAGTTCCGCTGGACGTCCACCCGTCTGTCATGAGCGCAACAGATGATGCTCGGGATAGTTCATCCACAACTTTTTTCTTCTCCTGCTCATAAAGATCTGGCACAATCTTATTGCTGAAGTGGGTGCGCGACGGGATGTCGTAACGTGGTTCAAGCACGTTCAGCATGTGTTTAAAACCCTCGTTTTGCACAACCGAGTCTGCACTTATAAACACACCGATTCAATGGCGGGGGCGTTCAAGCTCCTCCGTTACTCCGCTCGCCATGACCACGCTGTGTGTGGACTGAACGTGCCAACAACTTTTTTTCCCCACACCCACACCCACACACACATAGACCGCGCCTCTTTTCTTCTCTCCGGCTTGTGACAGAGGGAGATTCAGAAGAACGACACCGCAGCGCTTCTGTTTCTAGCCGATACTACATCAAAAGTAACGTAAAATAACGCAGTAACGCATCATGTAGTAACGGTAACTAAATTACTGAATAAAAAAAAATAACGCGTTAGATTACTAGTTACCGCCGAAACTAACGGCGTTACAGTAACTTTGTAACACGTTAGTCCCAACACTGATGAAAGGTGCTGGGTTCAATCCCAGGTAGGTTGGTAGCATATTGTTCCACCTTAAGTCTCTGATTTACTTTTTATATGAGCCGGAAATAAATACTTACCAGTGCCAGGATGGCCCAGTGGTTAAGACTCTTCATTAGAATTAAACAGTCCTGGGTTCAATACCAGTAGGTTTGACAGTATTTTATTCCACTGGTTTATAGTGTAGTTTACCCAGCAATAAGTCTCTGATTTGCTTTCTATACAAGCCGGCTACAAGCTCAAGCAATAACCAGGATAGCACAGTGGGTAAGACTGTTGACTTGGAATGAAAGGTGCTGGGTTCAATCCCAGGTAGGTTGGTAGCATATTGTTCCACCTTAACTCTCTGATTTACTTTTTATATGAGCCGGAAAGAAATACTTACTAGTGCCAGGATTCCCCAGTGGTTAAGACTCTTGATTAGGATTAAACAGCCCTGGATTCAATACCAGTCGGTTTGATAGTATTTTATTCCACTGGTTTATAGGATAGTTTACCCAGCAACAAGTCCCTGATTACTTTTCTATATGAGCCAGAAAAACATCTTCACAAGACCCAGGATGGCCCAGTGGTTAAGACTCTTGATTAAAATTAAGCAGTCATGGGTTCAATACCATTCGGGTTGACAGTATTTTATTCCACTGGTTTATAGTGTAGTTTACCCAGCAACAAGTCTCTGATTAGTTTTCTATAAAAGCCGTATACATGATTTTGCAAGACCCAGGATAGCACAGCTATAGCTGGGACTAGTGACTTGGATTGAAGGGTGCTGTGTTCAATCCCAGGTACGTTTGTAGCATTTTGTTCCACCTTAAGTCTCTGATTTGCATTTCATATGAGCTGGAAAGAATAACATCCAAGTGCCAGGATGGCCCAGTGGTTAAGACTTTTGATTAGGATTTAGCAGTCATGGGTTCAATACCATTCGGGTTGACAGTATTTTATTCCACTGGTTTATAGTGAAGTTTACCCAGCAACAAGACTCTGAATAGCTTTCTATACAAGCCGGATACAAGATTTCTCATGACCAGAGATAGCACAGTGGGTAAGACTAGTGACTTGGAATGAAAGGTGCTGGGTTCAATCCCAGGTACGTTTCTAGCATTTTGTTCCACCTTAAGTCTCTGATTTGCTTTTTATATGAGCCGGAAAGAATAACTTCCAAGTGCCAGGATGTCCCGGTGGTTAAGACTCTTGATTAGAATTAAGCAGTCATGGGTTCAATACCAGTCTGGTTGACAGTATTTTATTCCACTATAGTGAAGTTTAACCAACAACAAGTCTCTGAATAGCTTTCTATACAAGCCAAACACAAGATTTCTCAAGACCAGAGATAGCACAGTGGGTAAGTCTGTTGACTTGGAAGTAATGGTGATGGGTTCAAATCCAGTAAGGTGACTTGCAATTTATGAGGTGTCAGGTGATATATTTCACCTCCACATGTAATGAAAATTAAAAAAAATTAACTTATGTAATAATTTTTTTAACTGTTCCAATTAACTTTTTTTTTTTTTAATCGTACCCAGGAGAGCTCATTGGTCAACGCTCTCTATTATTATGTTTTACTCCAATTCCCCCCACCTCAGGAATTACACTCACACGCACTCATACACACAAACACACGCACACACTCTCACACACAGGTAACACCTGAGGTGTATTCATTGACTTTTATCTTTAGCATTGACTTATTTTTTTAACTCTATGTTAATCAAGCAATGAGCACATAACATTACTCAATTTATGTTGTTTTGACGAAATTCAGCCAAATTAATGATTACTAGTCTGGGGTTTGAACCAAGTACCCCTGTATTGGGAGCCCACAGTGTTGACAATTGAGCTATCCTGGGTCCCATCATAGAGTTGTTTTCGCTCATATACAAATGCAATCAGTGGACTATGATAGAGGTGAAACAAAAAGCTACATTGTCCTAGTCATGGATTTGAACCTCATACGACTGACTGAGAGGTAGCAGTCTTAACCACCATGCTATCCAGGGTCTTGTAACGACGTCATTTTTGTTCATATACAAATGCAATAAGTGAACTATTCTGGAGGTAAAACAAAACAACTAAACTTTCAAAGTAACATATTTGAACGCACCACTACTGACTGAGATGCAGCAGTCTTAACCACTATGGTATGATGGGTCTTGCTGAGTTGGGATTCTGGGGAGCCCACAGTGTTGACTATTAAACTATCCAGAATCTTGTTGATTTATGATTTTTGTTTATTTACAAATGCAATCAGTGATATATGATAGAGGTAAAACAAATTCCTCAACTTTAAAAGTCAAGGACTTGAACTCAGTACTACGGACTCAGAGGCAGCAGTCTTAACCACTGTTCTATCCTGGGTTCTCTTAACTGATGTAATGGTGAACAAGTAAACTAGTAACCTTCGATTGAGGTGAAACAGATACATAGAACCAACTATTTTTCGCTGTGAGAAGAGGTGACATCCCTGCAGCAAACACCTGACAAGCGCGTCATTCTCGATGTGGGTGGTGCTTCACTTCAGTGTTCAGGTTTGCAGTGATAACAAAACATTTACAGTAGATTGTTACTGTGACTGATTTAGTAAGTAAGATGACAAAAAAGTTCAACAGAAATGACAGTCGGCAGGATGTCAGAAGGAGACTTTTTTTTAATTGCTAACCGTTGATCCAACATTAAATCTTGTCATGACACTTTCTCAAACCAATCGCACACTTCAATATAGGAGCGCTTGGCTTTACATCTGGTTAAACTACATTTAGGGTTTCCCCTTAATGTACGGCTTCCTGTTAGCCACCAAACCAAACAAAATAAAGTAATATAATGTATTGTAGCGTTCCGGCTGGCTGAAATAATCTGTAAATTTTTTATAAGATGTTCTGGTCGAGTTGTGAATTTCAGAATGATTAGCAGGCTTAATATTACAGTTTATTATTTAATAGAGAAGGTTAAAACATTGTCACGCAGCGATATGAATCCACCCTCCGTGAAAACGATTTGTCTTGGGTACACTTATTAATGATGAAAAATGATACCTATCTGCGATTCATTTTGAGTTAACTAATCGCGGAAAATTTATTTATTTGTTTGACAGCCCTTATATATAAATATATATATTTACATATATATATATATATATATATATATATATATATATATATATATATATATATATATATATATATATATATATATACATATACACATATATATATATATATATATATATATATATATATATATATATATATATATATATATATATATATATATATGTATATATATATTTATACATATTTATATACATATATATATATATATATATATATGTATATATGTATATATATATATTTATACATATTTATATATATATACATATCTATATATATTTATATATATATATATATATATATATATATGAATATATATATACATATATATTTATAAATATATAAAAATGTGTATATATTTATATATACAACCTCTATCGTAGTTCAATAAGCACAGAGTCCCTGATTAGCTTTCTATACAAGCCGGATACAAGATTGCGCAATACCCAGGATAGCACAATGGGTAAGACTGTTGAAATGGAATAAAGCGTGCTGCGTTCAATCCCAGGTAGGTTGGAAGCATTTTTTTCCACCTTAAGTTTCTGATTAGCTTTTTATAAGAGGCGAAAGTAATGGTTTTCTGTTTCCAGGGTGGCTCAGTGGTTAAGACTCTTGATTAGGATTAAACTGACCTAGGTTCAATACCAGTCCGTCTGACAGTATTTTATTCCACTGGTTTATAGTGTAGTTTACCCAGAACAATTCCCTGATTACCTTTCAATATGAGCCAGAAAACCATCTTCACAAAAGAATCTAGACATGCTATAAACAGTCCAGAGTTCAATACCAGTCGGGCCGACAGTATTTTGGTCCACCTCTTGTGTATTTTACCCAGCAAAGAGTCCCTGATTACCTTTCTATACAAGCCGGATATGAAGTTCCGGAAGTCCCAGGATAGTACAGTGGGTAAGACTGCTTGGAATGAAGTGTACTGGGTTCAATCCCAGGTAGGTTGGCAGCATTTTGTTCCAACTTAATTCTCTGAATAGATTTGTATATGAACCGTAAAGTATGATTTGCCAGTGCCAGGATGGCCTCGTGGTTAAGATTCTTGATTAGGCTTAAGCAGTCCTGGGTTCAATGCCAGTCGGATTGACAGTATTTTATTCCACTGGTTTATAGTGGAGTTTACCCAGCAACAAGTCTCTGAATAGCTTTTTATATGAGCCGGATACAAGGTTTCCCAAGACCCAGTGTAACACAGTGGGTAAGACTGTTGTCATGGAATGAAGGGTGCTGGGTTCAATCCCAGGTATGCTGGTAGCATTTTGTTCCAACTTAAGTCTCTGATTAGATTTTTATATGAACCGAAAAGAATGATTTACCCGTGCCAGGATGGCCCACTGGTTAAGACTCTTGATTAAGATTAAGCACTCCTGTGTTCAATACCAGTCAGTTTGATAGTATTTTATTCCACTGGTTTATAGTGTAGTTTATTCAGCAACAAGTCCCTGATTACCTTTCTATATCCATCCATCCATCCATTTCCACCGCTTATTCCCTTTGGGGTCGCGGGGGGCGCTGGAGCCTATCTCAGCTACAATCGGGCGGAAGGCGGGGTACACCCTGGACAAGTCGCCACCTCATCGCAGGGCCAACACAGATAGACAGACAACATTCACACTCACATCCACACACTAGGGCCAATTTTTAGTGTTGCCAATCAACTTATCCCCAGGTGCATGTCTTTGGAGGTGGGAGGAAGCCGGAGTACCCGGAGGGAACCCACGCAGTCACGGGGAGGACATGCAAACTCCACACAGAAAGATCCCGAGCCCGGGATTGAACCCAAGACTACTCAAGACCTTCGTATTGTGAGGCAGATGCACTAACCCCTCTGCCACCGTGAAGCCTACCTTTCTATATGAGCCAGAAAATTATCTTTACAAGACCCAGGATGGCCCAGTGGTTAAGAATCTTGACGTGCAATAAACAGTCCTGAGTTCAATAACAGTCGGGTTGACAGTATTTTGGTCCACCTCTTGTGTATTTTACCCAACAAAGAGTCCGTGATTAGCATTCTATGCAAACCGTATACAAGATTTTGCAAGACCCAGGATAGCACAATGGGTAAGACTAGTGCCTTGGAATGAAAGGTACTTAGTTCAATCCCAGGTCGGTTAGTAACATTTTGTTCCATCTTAAGTCTCTGATTTGCTTTTTAAATGAAACGGAAAGAATGATTTACCTGTGCCAGGATGGCCCAGTGGTTAAGACTCTTGATTAGGATTAAGCAGTCCTGTGTTCAATACCAGTCGGTTTGATAGTGTTTTATTCCACTGGTTTATAGTGTAGTTTATTCAGCAACAAGTCCCTGATTGCCTTTCTATATGAGCCAGAAAAACATCTTCACAAGACCCAGGATGGCCCAGTGGTTAAGAATCTTGACGTGCAATAAACAGTCCTGAGTTCAATACCAGTTGGGTTGACAGTATTCTGGTCCACCTCTTGTGTATTTTACCCAGCAAAGAGTCCCTGATTAGCTTTCTATGCAAACCGTATACAAGATTTTGCAAGACCCAGGATAGCACAATGGGTAAGACTAGTGACTTGGAATGAAGGGTGCTGAGTTCAAGCCCAGGTATGTTGGTAGTATTTTGTTCCATCTTAAGTCTCTGATTTGATTTTTACATGAGCCGGAAAGAAGAACTTACCAGTGCCAGGATGGCCCAGTGGTTAAGACTCTTGATTAGGATTAAGCAGTCATGGGTTCAATACCAGTCTGGTTGACAGTATTTTATTCCACTATAGTGAAGTTTACCCAGCAACAAGTCTCTGAATATCTTTCTATACAAGCCGAATACAAGATTTCTCAAGACCAGAAATAGCACAGTGGGTAAGTCTGTTGACTTGGAAATAATGGTGCTGGGTTCAATCCCAGGTAGGTTGGTAGCATTTTGTTCCATCTTAAGTCTCTGATTTGCTTTTTATATGAGCCGGAAATACGAACTTACCAGTGCCAGTATGGCCCAGTGGTTAAGACTCTTGATTAGGATTAAGCAGTCATGGGTTCAATATCAGTCTAGTTGACAGTATTTTATTCCACTATAATGAAGTTTACCCAGCGACAAGTCTCTGAATACCTTTTTCTACAAGCCGAATACAAGATTTCTCAAGACCAGGGATAGCACAGTGGGTAAGTCTGTTGACTTCGAATGAATGGTGCTGGGTTCAATCCCAGGCAGGTTGGTAGCGTTTTGTTCCACCCTAAGTCTCTGATTAGCTTTTTATATGAGCCGGAAAGAGGGATTTACCAGTGCCAGATTTCCCCAGTGGTTTAGACTCTTGATTAGGATTAAACATTCCTGGGTTCAATACCAGTAGGTTTGGTAGTATTTTATTCCACTGCTTTATAGTGTAGTTTACCCAGCAACAAGTCCCTGATTACTTTTCTATATGAGCCAGAAAAACATCTTCACAAGACCCAGGATGGCCCAGTGGATAAGAATCTTGACGTGCAATAAACAGTCCTGAGTTCAATACCAGTCGGGTTGACAGTATTTTGGTCCACCTCTTGTGTATTTTACCCAGCAAAGAGTCCCTGATTAGCTTTCTATGCAAACCATATACAAGATTTTGCAAGACCCAGGATAGCACAGTGGGAAAGACTAGTGACTTGGAATGAAAGGTGCTGGGTTCAATCCCAGGTAGGTTGGTAGCATTTTGTTCCACCTTAAGTATCTGATTTGAATTTTATATGAGCCGGAAAGAATAACTTACCAGTGCCAGGATGGGCCAGTGGTTAAGACTCTTGATTAGGATTAAGCAGTCATGGGTTCAATACCAGTCTGGTTGACAGTATTTTATTCCACTATAGTGAAGTTTACCCAGCAACAAGTCTCTGAATACCTTTCTATACAAGCCGAATACAAGATTTCTCAAGACCAGGGATAGCACAGTGGGTAAGTCTGTTGACTTGCAAATAATAGTGCTGGGTTCAATCCCAGGTAGGTTGGTAGCATTTTGTTCCATCTTAAGTCTCTGATTTTCTTTTTATATGAGCCGGAAAGAAGAACTTACCAGTGCCAGGATGGCCCAGTGGTTAAGACTCTTGATTAGAATTAAGCAGTCATGGGTTCAATACCAGTCTGGTTGACAGTATTTTATTCCACTATAGTGAAGTTTACCCAGCAACAAGTCTCTGAATTCCTTTCTATACAAGCCGAATACAAGATTTCTCAAGTCCAGGGATAGCACAGTGGGTAAGTCTGTTGACTTGGAAATAACGGTGCTGGGTTCAAATCCAGTAAGTTGACTTGCAACTTATGAAGCTTTGATTGGAGGTGTCAGGCGATATATTTCACCTCCACATGTAATGAATACAAAAAAAAAATCTACCTTTTTAATTATTTCTTTTAACTGTTCCAATTAACTTTTTTTTTTTAATTGTACCCAGGAGAGCTCTTTGGTCAACGCTCTCTATTATTATGTTCTACTCCAATTCCCCCCACCTCAGGAATTACACTCACGCTCACTCGCACACACACACACAGGTAACCCCTGAGGTGTATTTATTGACTATTTGACAATTATTAGTATCTTTAGCATTGACTTAATTTTTTAACTCTATATTAATCAAGCAATGAGCACATAACATTACTCAATTTATGTCTTTTGACGACATTCAGCCAAATTAATGATTACTTGTCTGGGGTTTGAACCAAGTACCCCTGTATTGGGAACCCACAGTGTTGACCATTGAGCTATCCTGGGTCCCATCATAAATTTGTTTTCACTCATATACAAATGCAATCAGTGGACTATGATAGAGGTGAAACAAAAGCTTATATTTTCCTAGTCATGGATTTGAACCCCATACTACCGATTGAGAGGTAGCAGTCTTAACCACCATGCTATCCAGGGTCTTGTTATAGCTGTATTTTATTCATATACAAATGCAATCAGTGAACTATTCTAGAGGTAAAACAATACAACTAAACTTTCAAAGTAACATATTTGAACCCACCACTACTGACTGAGATGCAGCAGTCTTAACCACTATTCATGGGTCTTGCTGAGTTGGGATTCTGGGGAACCCACAGTGTTGGCTATTGAACTATCCTGGGTCCCATCATAAATTTGTTTTCGCTCATATACAAATGCAATCAGTGGACTATGATAGAGGTGAAACAAAAACTTATATTTTCCTAGTCACGGATTTGAACCCCATACTACTGACTGAGAGGTTGCAGTCTTAACCACCACGCTATCCAGGGTCTTGTTATGAAATCATTTTTGTTCATATACAAATGCAATAAGTGAACTATTCTGGAGGTAAAACAAAACAACTAAACTTTCAAAGTAACATATTTGAACCCACCACTACTGACTGAGATGCAGCAGTCTTAGCAGTCTTAACCACTATGGTATCATGGGTCTTGCTGAGTTGGGATTCTGGGGAGCCCACAGAGTTGACTAGTAAATTATCCAGAATATTGTTGATTCATGATTTTTGTTTATATACAAATGCAATCAGTGATATATGATAGAGGTAAAACAAATTCCTCAACTTTAAAAGTCAAGGACTTGAACTCAGTACTACGGACTCAGAGGCAGCAGTCTTAACCACTGTTCTATCCTGGGTTTCCTTCCCTCATATAATGGTGAACTAGTAAACTAGTAACCTTCGATTGAGGTGAAACAGATACATAGAACCAACTATTTTTCGCTGTGAGAAGAGGTGACATCCCTGCAGCAAACACATGCTGAGCGTTTCATTCTCGATGTGGGTGGTGCTTCACTTCAGTGTTCAGGTTTGCAGCTAAGTTGCAGTGATAACATAATATTTACAGTAGATTGTTACTGTGACTGATTTAGTAAGTAAGATGACAAAAAAGTTCAACAGAAATGAAAGACAGTCGGCAGGATGTCAGAAGGAGACTTTTTTTTAATTGCAAACCGTTGATCCAACATTAAATCTTGTCATGACACTTTCTCAAACCAATCGCACACTTCAATATAGGAGCGCTTGGCTTTACATCTGGTTAAACTACATTTAGGGTTTCCCCTTAATGTACGGCTTCCTGTTAGCCACCAAACCAAACAAAATAAAGTAATATAATGTATTGTAGCGTTCCGGCTGGCTGAAATAATCTGTAAATTATTTTATAAGATGTTCTGGTCGAGTTGTGAATTTCAGAATGATTAGCAGGCTTAATATTACAGTTTATTATTTAATAGAGAAGGTTAAAACATTGTCACGCAGCGATATGAATCCACCCTCCGTGAAAAGGATTTGTCTTGGGTACACTTATTAATGATGAAAAATGATACCTATCTGCGATTAATTTTGAATGAACTAATCGCGGAAAATTAATTTATTTGTTTGACAGCCCTTATATATAAATATATATATTTACATATATATATATATATATATATACATATACATATATATATATATATATATATATATATATATATATATATATATATATATATATATATATATATATATATATATATATATTTATAAATAAATATAAACATATATATGTATGTATATATAAAATGTGTATATATTTATATATACAACCTCTATCGTAGTTCAATAAGCAAAGAGTCCCTGATTAGCTTTCTATACAAGACGGATACAAGATTGCGCAATACCCAGGATAGCACAGTGGGTAAGACTGTTGAAATGGAATGAAGGGTGCTGGGTTCAATCCCAGGTAGGTTTGAAGCATTTTGTTCCACCTTAGGTTTCTGATTAGCTTTTTATAAGAGGCAAAAATAATGGTTTTCCGTTTCCAGGATGGCTCAGTGGTTAAGACTCTTGATTAGGATTAAACTGTCTTAGGTTCAATACCAGTCCGACTGACAGTATTTTATTCCACTGGTTTATAGTGCAGTTTACCCAGCAACAATTCCCTGATTACCTTTCTATATGAGCCGAAAACAAACTTCACAATACCCAGGATGGCCCAGTGGTTAAGAATCTAGACATGCTATAAACAGTCGAGAGTTCAATACCAGTCGGGCTGACAGTATTTTGGTCCACCTCTTGTGTATTTTACCCAGCAAAAAGTCCCTGATTAACTTTCTATACAAGCCGGATATGAAGTTCCGGAAGTCCCAGTATAGCACAGTGGGTAAGACTGCTTGGAATGAAGCGTACTGGGTTCAATCCCAGGTAGGTTGGTAGCATTTTGTTCCAACTTGAGTCTCTGATTAGATTTTTATATGAACCGGAAAGAATGATTTACCCGTGCCAGGATGGCCCAGTGGTTAAGACTCTTGATTAGGATTAAGCAGTCCTGTGTTCAATACCAGTCGGTTTGATAGTATTTTATTCCACTGGTTTATAGTGTAGTTTGTTCAGCAACAAGTCCCTGATTACCTTTCTATATGAGGCAGAAAAACATCTTCACAAGACCCAGGATGGCCCAGTGGTTAAGAATCTTGACGTGCAATAAACAGTCCTGAGTTCAATACCAGTTGGGATGACAGTATTTTGGTCCACCTCTTGTGTATTTCACCCAGCAAAAAGTCCCTGATTAGCTTTCTATGCAAACCGTACACAAGATTTTGCAAGACCCAGGATAGCACAATGGGTAAGACTAGTGACTTGGAATGAAGGGTACTGGGTTCAATCCCAGGTAGGTTGGTAACGTTTTGTTCCATCTTAAGTCTCTGATTTGATTTTTATATGAGCCGGAAAGAAGAACTTTCCAGTGCCAGGATGGCCCAGTGGTTAAGACTCTTGATTAGGATTAAGCAGTCATGGGTTCAATACCAGTCTGGTTGACAGTATTTTATTCTACTATAGTGAAGTTTACCCAGCAACAAGTCTCTGAATACCTTTCTATACAAGCCGAATACAAAATTTCTCAAGACCAGGGATAGCACAGTGGGTAGGTCTGTTGACTTGGAAGTAATGGTGCTGGGTTCAAATCCAGTAAGTTGACTTGCAACTTATGAAGCTTTGATTGGAGTTGTCAGGTGATATATTTCACCTCCACATGTAATGAATACAAAAAAATTTTACTTATTAAATTTTTTTTTTAACTGTTCCAATTAACTTTTTTTTTTTTAATCGTACCCAGGAGAGCTCATTGGTCAACGCTCTCTATTATTATGTTTTACTCCAATTCCCCCCACCTCAGGAATTACACTCACGCTCACTCATACACACTCTCTCTCTCACACACAGGTAACCCCTGAGGTGTATTCATTGACTTTTTGACAATTATTATTATTATCTTTAGCATTGACTTATTTTTTTAACACTATGTTAATCAAGCAATGAGCACATAACATTACTCAATTTATGTTGTTTTGACGAAATTCAGCCAAATTAATGATTACTTGTCTGGGGTTTGAACCAAGTACCCCTGTATTGGGAGCCCACAGTGTTGACCATTGAGCTATCCTGGGTCCCATCATAACCTTTTTTTCACTCATATACAAATGCTATCAGTGGACTATGACAGAGGTGAAACAAAAACTTATATTTTCCTAGTCATGGATTTGAACCCCATACTACTGACTGAGGGGTTGCAGTCTTAACCACCATGCTATCCAGGGTCTTGTCGCAACATCATTTTTGTTCATATACAAATGCAATAAGTGAACTATTCTGGAGGTAAAACAAAACATCTAAACTTTCAAAGTAACATATTTGAACGCACCACTACTGACTGAGATGCAGCAGTCTTAACCACTATGGTATCATGGGTCTTGCTGAGTTGGGATTCTGGGGAGCCCACAGTGTTGCCTAGTAAACTATCCAGAATCTTGTTGATTCATGATTTTTGTTTATTTACAAATGCAATCAGTGATATATGATAGAGGTAAAACAAATTCCTCAACTTTAAAAGTCAAGGACTTGAACTCAGTACTACAGACTCAGAGGCAGCAGTCTTAACCACTGTTCTATCCTGGGTTCTCTTCATTGATGTAATGGTAAACTAGTAAACTAGTAACCTTCGATTGAGGTGAAACAGATACATAGAACCAACTATTTTTCGCTGTGAGAAGAGGTGACATCCCTGCAGCAAACACCTGCCGAGCGCGTCATTCTCGATGTGGGTGGTGCTTCACTTCAGTGTTCAGGTTTGCAGCTAAGTTGCAGTGATAACATAACATTTACAGTAGATTGTTACTGTGACTGATTTAGTAAGTAAGATGACATAAAAGTTAAACAGAAATGAAAGACAGTCGGCAGGATGTCAGAAGGAGACTTTTTTTTAATTGCAGACCGTTGATCCAACATTAAAACTTGTCATGACACTTTCTCAAACCAATCGCACTCTTCAAAATAGGAGTGCTAGGTTTTACATCTGGTTAAACTACATTTAGGGTTTCCCCTTAATGTACGGCTTCCTGTTAGCCACCAAACGAAACAAAATAAAGTAATATAATGTATTGTAGCGTTCCGGCTGGTTGAAATAATCTGTAAATTATTTTATAAGATGTTCTGGTCGAGTTGTGAATTTCAGAATGATTAGCAGGCTTAATATTACAGTTTACTATTTAATAGAGAAGGTTAAAACATTGTCACGCAGCGATATGAATCCACCCTCCGTGAAAAGGATTTGTCTTGGGTACACTTATTAATGATGAAAAATTATACCTATCTGCGATTCACTTTGAGTTAACTGATCGCGGAAAATTATTTTAATTGTTTGACAAAATATGTCTGTGTGTGTGTATATATATATGTGTGCGTGTAAATATATGTGTCTGTGTGTGTATGTATATATATATATATATATATATATATATATATACATACATAAATATATACATACATACATACATACATATATATATATACATACATAATATACATATTTATATATATAATATGTATATTATGTATGTATATATATATATATATATATATATATATATATATATATATATATATATGTATCTATGTATATATATATATATATATATACACATACATACATACATACATACATATATACATACATACATACATATATACATACATACATACATACTATATATATTATATATATATACAGTATATATATACACACATATATATATATGTATATATATATACACACATAGATATATATATATATATATACATATATATATCTATGTGTGTATATATATATACACACACATGTATATACACACATATATATGTATATAAATATATGTATATATGTATATTTACACATAAATGAGTGTGTGTATAAAAATATGTCTGCTTGTATATATATATATATATATATATATATATATATATATATATATATATGTGTCTGTGTGTGTATATAATATATATATATATATATATATATATATATATAATGTTATTTTTACATTTTATCTGGAATATGGCGCCCTTAAGATGATGTTCCAATAAACTGCTGCCTGGGTTTTGAAGGTGAATTTAGGTCCAAGAGAGTTTTCATGTTGAAAAAGAAGATTTCAAGGCACACATTTAATAGATCTAGCCTGGTCTGGTCTGGTCTGGTCTAGTCCAGCTGGGTGCCTGAGTTCACCAGCGGGTCACAAGTGTCACCAAATACATCACAGCTGTAGCAGAACGGCACACACTGTTGCCATGGCGATGGGCCATCTCCCTTCCCCTGGCCAAACATCACATGTGCGGCCGTCCGACAGAGGTCACACAAACAATGGAGTGCTCTTCCCTTCGAGTGTTTACTTGTCCAGGTGGGCATCGCTCTCGCAGGTGAAGGACTTATCTGCGCTCTCAGCCAGTGTCTGCACATGCGCGATAAAAGACGGCTTGAAACAAAGACGTGTTCCCGACGTCGCCGTGGAAAAAAAAGCCTGTTTCCCTGGCAACCGGATGGCTCTCTTTTGTCACAGGAATGAGGAGGAGAGGGGGGCGGGGCTCCACGTTGACCTCCGCCCGACCTTTATGCCGACATATTGCTTTCCGCGTCACGCCGGGTTGCGAGAAAAATGATAAAAACACTTGCTTCCCACGTGACAAGAAGCTCTCTGCTGCCACTAGTGGTGGCACGCAGGTGCTCTGCCAGACGCCACTTGGTTGACCAAGTTTTTCCCCTTGTGGCCGGGACCACACATGGAGGACAGATTGCAGTTTGAGTGCAGAGGAAGAAGATCTGTTGCCTCCCAAAGGACTCTGCTGGCACTGCAGGTCTCTCTCTGCTGGACTTCCACTTCCCAAAAAACCGTATATCTCGTATTGGTTTTGAAAATAGAAAATATCAAAATGGCCGCCGCATCTTTTGAATTTTCTGTGTGAAAATGTAAAATAAAGTTTGGGCAGTTTCAATGATTTATTGATCACAGTTTTACTCTGGAACGGATTAATCCTATTTCAGCGCGTTTTGTTCCACCTTTGTATATACAGTCGCGGTCAAAAGTTTGCATACACTTGTAAAGAACATAATGTCATTGCTGTCTTGAGTTTCCAATCATTTCTACAACTCTTATTTTTTTGTGATAGAGTGATAGGAGCACATACTTGTTGGTCACAAAAAACATTCATGAAGTTTGGTTCTTTTATGAATTTATTATGGGTCTACTGAGAATGTGACCAAATCTGCTTGCTGGGTCAAAATATATTAATATTTGCTGACATGTCCCTTGGCAAGTTTCACTGCAATAAGGCGCTTTTGGTAGCCATCCACAAGCTTCTGGTTGTATTTTTGACCAATCCAAACAACTCGATTTTTGTTTCATCTGGACAAAGATAAAACCTTCTAGAGGAAAGTTCTGTGGTCAGATGAAACAAAAATGTAGCTGTTTGGCCACAATACCCAGCAATATGTTTGGAGGAGAAAAGGTGAGTCCTTTAATCCCAGGAACAACACACCTACCGTCAAGCATGGTGGTGGTAGCATTATGCCCTGGGCCTGTTTTGCTGCCAGTGGAACTGGTGCTTTACAGAGAGTAAATGGGACGATGAAAAAGGAGGAGTACCTCCAAATTCTTCAGGACAACCTAAAATCATCAGCCCGGAGGTTGGGTCTTGGGCGCAGTTGGGTGTTCCAACAGGACAATGACCCCAAACACACATCAAAAGTGGTAAAGGAATGGCTAAATCAGGCTAGAATATAGGTTTTAGAAAGGCCATCCCAAAGTCCTGACTTAAACGTGTGGACAATGCTGAAGAAACAAGTCCATGTCAGAAAAGCAACAAATTTAGCTGAACTGCAGCAATTTTGTCAAGAAGAGTGGTGAAAATTTCAACTAGAAGCTTGTGGATGGCTACCAAAAGCGCCTTATTGCAGTGAAACTAGTTAACTCTTGAAAGGTGAATAGTTCAGCTGCCATAAACATTTTTGTTCCGTCGCCTGTAAACGTCCCCCGAGTTTCTCTCACTCACTTTTCTCATTTTGTTCTCATCGACGTGTGCTCTTCCCTTTCTCGCCTTCTACCGGCATCTGGCAACCTCTCTGGTCATCTGGCAACCTCTCCACACTGGAAAGTGCTTTCAAATACTTTTATTTTAAAGACTTCCTGTCAAAAGACCAGATAGCGCCACAGTTAATTGGGAAGGACAAACAAAATCCAATGGATTTAGAACATATACATATATATATATATATATATTTTTTTTTTTATTTTATTTTTTTTTATTTTTTTTTTTATTTTTTTTTTGTTGTTGTAATTAATCAGTCCAACAAATTAATACACAATACAATAATAATACAATTATAATTGCAACACCAGACCCGGCTCAGCAACATTCAGAATAGCAATCAACAAAGTCATTGAGAGGACACACAAACATGACACAAAACAATCCAAAAGTACTCCAACAGAAATGAATAATATCAACTACAGTATCAATATTAATAAGAATTCCAATAAAAATCAACGTTTGATTATGTTGCCCATGTGTCAAACTCCAGGCCCTGGGGGCCACATCTGGCCCGCCATCTCCTTTTATATGGCCTGTGAAAACCTGGAATTAATGTGCGTCAACAAAGTACTTTATCATTTTAACAGAAAATACACATGCAATTGCATATGTTTTAAACTTTATTATTATCTAATCATGCAACAAATGTACATTTGAAAAACACTTAAATATCTGCTTGACTTAAGATTTTAAATCATCAAATTTTACACTGTAAAAATGGAGACAGATTTTACAGTAAAATTTACAGTAAGAAGACTGCAGATGTTACAGTAAAATCCTAGCGACTGAGCAGCCGGGTTTTTACCGCAAAATGTACAGCATATTACTGTAAATAGAAAACAGTCCTACTAATGTTTGTTTGTTTTTACGGTAAAATTCTGGCAACTGTGCGGTCAGTAAAAAAAAAACTGTGGTATTGTTTTTCCATTTACAGTAATACACCATAAAAACAGCCGTAGAGTTTACGAGTAAAAAAAACAGTGCCATTTACAGTAATATGCTACGAAGAACACTGCAAATTTCACGGTAAAATTTACGATAATTGTTTTATATTCACATTTTTTTAAATGTATATTCATTTAGTCATTTGATAGGGAATTCATAATACAGGTACTTAGAAACAGACACTTTTTTTCCCTCCCCCTCGCCCCAAAATAAAATAAAAAAATGCTAAAAAAAAAAAGAATAAATAAATAAAAATAAGTTTTTTTCCATCCATATTTACAATAATATGCTGCAAAGAACACAGCAAATTTTACAGTAAAATTTACGGTAATTTTTTAAAATTTATATTCATTTAGTCATTTGATAGGGAATTCATAATACAGGTACTTAGAAACAGACACTTTTTTCCCTCCCCCTCGCCCCAAAATAAAATAAAAAAAATGCTAAAAATAAAAAAATAAAAAAATACTTTTTCCATCCATATTTACAATAATATGCTGCGAAGAGCACAGCAAATTTTACAGTAAAATTTACGGTAATTTAAAAAAAATGTATATTCATTTAGTCATTTGATAGGGAATTCATAATACAGGTACTTAGAAACAGACACTTTTTCCCCTCACCCTTGCCCCAAAATAAAATTTAAAAAATGCTAAAAATAAATAAATAAATAAATTTAAAAAATACTTTTTCCATCCATATTTACAATAATATGCTGCGAAGAACACAGCAAATGTTACAGTAAAATTTACGGTACTTTTTTAAAATGTATATTCATTTAGTCATTTGATAGAGAATTCATAATACAGGTACTTAGAAACAGACACTTTTGTTCCCTCCCCCTCACCCCAAAATAAAATAAAAAAATGCTAAAAAAAAATAGTAAATAAATTTAAAAAAAAAATTTTTCCATCCATATTTACAATAATATGCTGCGAAGAACACAGCAAATTTTAGAGTAAAATTTACGGTAATTAAAAAAAAAAAGTATATTCATTTAGTCATTTGCTAGGGAATTCATAATACAGGTACTTAGAAACAGACACTTTTTTTTCCTCCCCCTCGCCCCAAAATAAAATAAAAAAATGCTAAAAAAAAAAAAAAAGTAAATAAATAAAAAAAATACTTTTTCCATCCATATTTACAATAATATGCTGCAAAGAACACAGCAAATTTTACAGTAAAATTTACGGTAATTTTTTAAAATGTATATTCATTTAGTCATTTGATAGGGAATTCATAATACAGGTACTTAGAAACAGACACTTTTTTCCCCTCCCCCTTGCCCCAAAATAAAATTAAAAAAAATGCTAAAAAATAATAAGAAATAAATAAAAAAAAGACTTTTTCCATCCATATTTACAATAATATGCTGCAAAGAACACAGTAAATTTTACAGTAAAATTTACGGTAATTTTTTTAAATTTATATTCATTTAGTCATTTGATAGGGAATTCATAATACAGGTACTTAGAAACAGACATTTCTTCCCTCACCCCAAAATAAAATTAAAAAAATGCTAAAAAAAAATATATATATATAAAAAAAGACTTTTCCATCCATATTTACAATAATATGCTTTGAAGAACACAGCAAATTTTACAGTAAAATTTACGTTAATTTTTTAAAATGTATATTCATTTAGTCATCTGATAGGGAATTCATAATACAGGTACTTAGAAACAGACACTTTTTCCCCCTCCCCCTCACCCCAAAATTAAAAAAAAAAATGCTATAAAAAAAAAATAATAATACTTTCTCCATCCATGTTTACGATATGCTGCGAAGAACACAGCAAATTTTACAGTAAAATTTACGGTAATTTAAAAAAATTTATATTCATTTAGTCATTTGATAGGGAATTCATAATACAGGTACTTAGAAACAGACACTTTTTTTCCCTCCCTCTCGCCCCAAAATAGAATAAAAAAATGCTAAAAAAAAGAATAAATAAATAAAAAAAGACTTTTTCCATCCATATTTACAATAATATGCTGCGAAGAATGCAGCAAATCTTACAGTAAAATTTACGGTAATTTTTAAAAATGTATATTCAATTAGTCATTTGATAGGGAATTCATAATACAGGTACTTAGAAAGACACTTTTTTTCCCGTCCCCCTCACCCCAAAATTAAAAACAAAAATGCTATAAAAAAATAATAATAATACTTTTTCCATCCATATTTACGACAATATACTGCAAAGAACACAGCAAATTTTACGGGAAAATTCTGCCAGATTTTTACCGTAAAATTTACGGTAATGTTTTTATTTATTTTTTTAAATATTTATTTATTAATTTGATAGGGAAATCATCATACAGGTACTGAGAAACAGAGGCGTTTTCTCTTTCCCGTCTCAAAAAAATAAAAAAATAAATAAATATAATTTAAAAAATAAAATAAATAACAAAAAATAAAATAAAAACTCCCACCCGCCCCCTCCTACATTTCAGTCACAGTGAGTGGCAATGTACTGCCTTCCTCTTCACTATAAGCAGACAGAAAATCAAACGAACTGACTTCAAAAAATAAAATAAAATAAAATTAAAATAAAACTAATGTCACTGAATATATACAAAAAAAGAATTGAGGTAAGTATAAAGGCTCAGTGTCACATTTGTCCTATAGTGTCTTTAATTTAACTGTAACTATGTCATTTACGGTAATTTTAACAGCAATATTTCTGTAAACGGAAAACCAGTACCCCTGTTTTTTACAGTAAAATTCTGGCAACTGAACTGTTTTTTTTCCATTCACAGCAACACACCGTAAATAAACAACACAGGGAAAAAATGGCAGCTCCCTTGCCAGAATATTTTTTTGGGGGGGAGAAATACCATTTACAGTAAAATGCTGTAAAGAGCACGGCAGATTTGATGGTAAAATCCTAGCGACTGAGCTGCCAGTTTTCTAACCGTTTAAACATACTGATTTAAAAAAATAAAACATTTTTACAGGGTCCCTAAAAATAAAAAATAAAAATAAAATGCATAGTGTAATCATTTTCAGTATGAGAAGCCTTATGCATTTAATTTATTCACTCCATGAAAAGGAGTTTGACAATCTCATCTATTTCTCCTTGATGTGGAAGAGGGACAACAGCGCCTCTCCTGGCAGCACACAGGAAGTGCAGGCCACTGGCAGATGAACGATGTCAAGCAGACATATTTATATTCATTTAGGGCGAGGAGGAGGAGAAGCCATCTGTAACGAATGTGATGGGAATGTGTGTGCGTGTGCATGTGTGTGTGTGTGTGTGTGTGTGTGTGTGTGTGTGTGTGTGTGTGTGGTAGCATGTGTTCCAAGGTATCCGTCGTTTGTGATGAATTAATCGTGCTTTTTGTGAGTGAGTTGATACTATGTTTGTGTATTTGTGGTGTGTGTGAGTCTGTTTGCGTGCGTGTGTGTGCATGTGTGTGTGTGTGTGTGTGTGTGTGTATGTGTGTGTGTGTGTGTGAGAGAGAGTAGGGTCATTCTGCGGTCACGTGTGTGATGAATGAAGAGGAGAGGTGTCTGCAAAAGCCTGAGAGATTTGGGAGAAACAAATGTTCTGCACGGTGGAAGAAGAAAAAAATGCCACATCCTGAGGGAAAGTTCCAAAATAAAACGTCCAAATATGCAAATGAGCGCTTCTTGTTGGTTAGCTTTGCAAATGGCCGCCGTGTTTGGCTGGCGGGGCGAAGTGCAAGCGTCGGTGTTGGAGGACAAAGCAGCAGAAAGGTCAAAGACGTGTGACTCGAGCAGGAAGTCAGGCTGCTGCAGACAGGAAGTCGCTGGACCAAACAGGAAGTACCAGGCTCGAGGCAGGCGAAGCAAAGATAACATTATTATTATTATTATTATGACAAAAATTTGTGTTAGTATAAAATTGCATAATTATTGCGATAATGAAATGTTGTTCTGAAAATATGTACATTATTTTTATGATTAAGAAAATAAAATACCCCCGTGACGAGTAAATTGATTAAAAAATTAAATGCAATATTTCTTCATGACGGAGCTCTCAACTCAAAACACTTGTAACTCAAATCAACATCTCCAAAATAAATTGAACTCAATTTAATCAGTGCTTGCCTCCCAAAACAACACACCTGTAACATCTAACAGGTCTTAAACAGCACAATTGTAACACGTAACATGTCTTAAAACAACACAACTCTAACTTGCAATATGTTTTACAAAAGTACAACTGTAACATGTCTTAAAACAACGCAGTTTTAACATCTAACATGTCTTAAACAGCACAATTGTAACATGTAACATGTCTTAAAACAACACAACTCTAACTTGTAACATGTCTTAAAACAACACAACTCTAACTTGTAACCTGTCTTAAAACAGCACAACTGTAACTTGTAACATGTCTTAAAACAGTGCAATTGTAACTTGTAACATGTCTTAAAACACTACAATGGTAACATGTCTTAAAACAATACAATTGTAACATGTCTTAAAACAGAACAATTGTAACTTGTAACACGTCTTAAAACAACACAATTGTAACATGTAACATGTCTTAAAACACCACAATTTTAACATGTAACATGTCTTAAAACAGTACAATTGTAACGTGTAACATAACTTAAAACAACAAAATCGCAACATGTAGTCAAACAACACAATTGTAACTTGTAACATGTCTTAAAACACTACAATTGTAACATGTATTAAAACAACACAATTGTAACATGTCTTAAAACAAAACAATTGTATCTTGTAACACGTCTTAAAACAACATAATTGTAACATGTCTTAAAACACCACAATTGTAACTTGTAACATGTCTTAAAACAGTACAATTGTAACGTGTAACATAACATAAAACAACACAATTGCAACATGTAACATGTCTTAAAACAATGCAATTGTAACTTGTAACATGTCTTAAAACAACACAATTGTAACATGTCTTAAAACAACACAATTGTAACTTGTAACATGTCCTAAAACAACACGATTGTAACATGTAACATGTCTTACAACACCACAATTGTAACATGTCTTAAAACAACACATTTGTAACTTGTAACATGTCTTAAAACAACACAATTTTAAGATGTAACATGTCGTAAAACCTCACAACTTGAACATGTCACATGTCTTAAAACAGCACAATTATAACATAATGTGTCTTAAAACAACATAATTGTAACTTGTAGCATGTCTTAAAACAGAACAATTGTAAATTGTAACATGTCTTAAAACGCCACAATTGTAACATGTCTTAAAACAACACAATTGTAACATGTCTTAAAACAACACAAGTGTAACATGTAACATGTCTTAAAACAACACAATTGTAACTTGTAACATGTCTTAAAACAACGCAAGTGTAACATGTCTTAAAACAACACAAGTTTAACATGTAACATGTCTTAAAACAACACAAGTGTAACATGTAACATGTCTTAAAACAACGCAAGTGTAACATGTCTTAAAACAACACAAGTTTAACATGTCTTAAAGCAACACAATTGTAACATGTAACACGTCTTAAAACAGCACAAATCTAACTTGTAACTTGTCTTAAAACAGCACAATTGTGACTTGTAAAATGTTTAAAAACCAAAACTGTAACTTGTAATATGTCTTAAAACAGCACAATTGTAACATGTAACATGTCTTAAAACAGCACAACTCTAACTTGTAACATGTCTTAAAACAGCACAATTGTAACCTGTAACATGTCTTAAAACAGCACAATTGTAACATGTAACACGTCTTAAAACAGCAAAATTGTAACATGTAACACGGCTTAAAACAGCACAATTGTAACATGTAACACGTCTTAAAACAGCAAAATTGTAACATGTAACACGTCTTAAAACAGCACAACTCTAACTTGTAACATGTCTTATAGCAGCACAAACCTAGCTTGTAACATGTCTTAAAACAGCACAATTGTAACATGTAACACGTCTTAAAACAGCACAATTGCAACATGTAACACGTCTTAAAACAGCACAATTGTAACATGTAACATGTCTTAAAGCAGCACAAACCTAACTTGTAACATGTCTTAAAGCAGCACAAACCTAACTTGTAACATGTCTTAAAACAGCACAATTGTAACATGTAACACGTCTTAAAACAGCACAATTGTAACATGTAACACGTCTTAAAACAGCAAAATTGTAACATGTAACATGTCTTAAAACAGCACAATTGTAACATGTAACATGTCTTAAAACAGCACAACTCGAACTTGTAACATGTCTTAAAGCAGCACAAACCTAACATGTAACACGTCTTAAAACAGCACAATTGTAACATGTAACATGTCTTAAAACAGCACAATTGTAACATGTCTTAAAGCAGCACAAATCTAACTTGCAACATGTCTTAAAACAGCAGAATTGTAACATGTAACACGTCTTAAAACAGCACAATTGTAACATGTAACACGTCTTAAAACAGCACAATTGTAACATGTAACACGTCTTAAAACAGCAAAATTGTAACATGTAACACGGCTAAAAACAGCACAATTGTAACATGTAACACGTCTTAAAACAGCAAAATTGTAACATGTAACACGTCTTAAAACAGCACAACTCTAACTTGTAACATGTCTTATAGCAGCACAAACCTAGCTTGTAACATGTCTTAAAACAGCACAATTGTAACATGTAACACGTCTTAAAACAGCACAATTGCAACATGTAACACGTCTTAAAACAGCACAATTGTAACATGTAACATGTCTTAAAGCAGCACAAACCTAACTTGTAACATGTCTTAAAGCAGCACAAACCTAACTTGTAACATGTCTTAAAACAGCACAATTGTAACATGTAACACGTCTTAAAACAGCACAATTGTAACATGTAACACGTCTTAAAACAGCAAAATTGTAACATGTAACATGTCTTAAAACAGCACAATTGTAACATGTAACATGTCTTAAAACAGCACAACTCGAACTTGTAACATGTCTTAAAGCAGCACAAACCTAACATGTAACACGTCTTAAAACAGCACAATTGTAACATGTAACATGTCTTAAAACAGCACAATTGTAACATGTCTTAAAGCAGCACAAATCTAACTTGCAACATGTCTTAAAACAGCAGAATTGTAACATGTAACACGTCTTAAAACAGCACAATTGTAACATGTAACACGTCTTAAAACAGCACAATTGTAACATGTAACACGTCTTAAAACAGCACGATTGTAACATGTAACACGTCTTAAAACAGCACAATTGTAACATGTAACACGTCTTAAAACAGCACCATTGTAACATGTAACACGTCTTAAAACAGCACGATTGTAACATGTAACACGTCTTAAAGCAGCAAAATTGTAACATGTAACACGTCTTAAAACAACACAATTGTAACATGTAACACGTCTTAAAACAGCAAAATTGTAACATGTAACACGTCTTAAAACAGCACAATTGTAACATGTAACATGTCTTAAAACAGCACAACTCTAACTTGTAACATGTCTTATAGCAGCACAAACCTAACTTGTAACATGTCTTAAAACAGCACAATTGTAACATGTAACACGTCTTAAAACAGCACAATTGCAACATGTAACACGTCTTAAAACAGCACAATTGTAACATGTAACATGTCTTAAAGCAGCACAAACCTAACTTGTAACATGTCTTAAAGCAGCACAATCCTAACTTGTAACACGTTTTAAAACAGCACAATTGTAACATGTAACATGTCTTAAAACAGCACAATTGTAACATGTAACACGTCTTAAAACAGCAAAATTGTAACATGTAACATGTCTTAAAACAGCACAATTGTAACATGTAACATGTCTTAAAACAGAACAACTCGAACTTGTAACATGTCTTAAAGCAGCACAAACCTAACATGTAACACGTCTTAAAACAGCACAATTGTAACATGTAACATGTCTTAAAGCAGCACAAATCTAACTTGCAACATGTCTTAAAACAGCAGAATTGTAACACGTCTTAAAACAGCACGATTGTAACATGTAACACGTCTTAAAGCAGCAAAATTGTAACATGTAACACGTCTTAAAACAGCACAATTGTAACATGTAACACGTCTTAAAACAGCAAAATTGCAACATGTAACACGTCTTAAAACAGCACAATTGTAACATGTAACATGTCTTAAAACAGCACAACTCTAACTGTAACATGTCTTATAGCAGCACAAACCTAACTTGTAACATGTCTTAAAACAGCACAATTGTAACATGTAACACGTCTTAAAACAGCACAATTGCAACATGTAACACGTCTTAAAACAGCACAATTGTAACATGTAACATGTCTTAAAGCAGCACAAACCTAACTTGTAACATGTCTTAAAGCAGCACAATCCTAACTTGTAACACGTTTTAAAACAGCACAATTGTAACATGTAACATGTCTTAAAACAGCACAATTGTAACATGTAACACGTCTTAAAACAGCAAAATTGTAACATGTAACATGTCTTAAAACAGCACAATTGTAACATGTAACATGTCTTAAAACAGAACAACTCGAACTTGTAACATGTCTTAAAGCAGCACAAACCTAACATGTAACACGTCTTAAAACAGCACAATTGTAACATGTAACATGTCTTAAAGCAGCACAAATCTAACTTGCAACATGTCTTAAAACAGCAGAATTGTAACACGTCTTAAAACAGCACGATTGTAACATGTAACACGTCTTAAAGCAGCAAAATTGTAACATGTAACACGTCTTAAAACAGCACAATTGTAACATGTAACACGTCTTAAAACAGCAAAATTGTAACATGTAACACGTCTTAAAACAGCACAATTGTAACATGTAACATGTCTTAAAACAGCACAACTCTAACTTGTAACATGTCTTATAGCAGCACAAACCTAACTTGTAACATGTCTTAAAACAGCACAATTGTAACATGTAACACGTCTTAAAACAGCACAATTGCAACATGTAACACGTCTTAAAACAGCACAATTGTAACATGTAACATGTCTTAAAGCAGCACAAACCTAACTTGTAACATGTCTTAAAGCAGCACAATCCTAACTTGTAACACGTTTTAAAACAGCACAATTGTAACATGTAACATGTCTTAAAACAGCACAATTGTAACATGTAACACGTCTTAAAACAGCAAAATTGTAACATGTAACATGTCTTAAAACAGCACAATTGTAACATGTAACATGTCTTAAAACAGAACAACTCGAACTTGTAACATGTCTTAAAGCAGCACAAACCTAACATGTAACACGTCTTAAAACAGCACAATTGTAACATGTAACAAGTCTTAAAGCAGCACAAATCTAACTTGCAACATGTCTTAAAACAGCAGAATTGTAACATGTCTTAAAACATCACAACTTGAACATGTTACATGTCTTAAAACAGCACAATTGTAACACAATGTGTCTTAAAACATCACAACTCTAACTTGTAACCTATCTTAAAACATCACAACTCTAACTTGTAACCTATCTTAAAACAGCACAAACGTAACATCTTAACTCTAACACGTAACACGTCCTAAAACTTGACATCTCTAACATGTTCAAATCAAGAGTGAGCGTAGATATTGGAGTGGGGCCCCGACCCCCTCTGTAGTGGAAAAGTGAAGAAGCCAGGGTAAACATCTGGATGGCGTAAAAAAAAGGGAGGTAGATAGTGGAGAGTACACGTACAGTATGGGAGGGCATAGCGAGGTACGTTGTGGTCGTCTCCGCCCGCACACACTTTGAACGTCAACACCGTGGGGAACATGCACCAGTGCATTGTGGGATGGACGTCCTGAACGTAGTCATCCCGTCAGCTGGTCTGCCCCCCCCCCCCCGATCACTTCCTGCTCTCTCTCTCTCTTCCTCGTTATCTCCTCCCTCATTTTGCTCGTTTACGACCTCACTCGGAGCTTCTCAGCCCCCCCCCCTCGGATTCCCCCCTGGGGTCGCCGCCTCCATCTTGGACGGCCATTTTTGGAGTCCCCCCCTCCCCCTCCCCCCCTCTGGCTAATAATATCTTCTTTTGTTTTTGTTTGTGGCTGCGAGGTCTTGGAAGAAAACCACAGTGAGCTCCCGTGTGTGTTCATCCACACACACACACACACGTGTGTATGCATGCACATGATCGTGTGTGTGTGTGTGTGTGCTTCAGTAATTGTGACACGGCTCATACATCATGGCTGGGGCCAGTTTGATTGCAAGCACAGGGGCCCGGTGATTAATTGTTGGATTCAACTTGCTCGCCCCACTTGTGACACTCGGTCACAGAGCATCTGCACTGACACACACACACACACACACACACACACACACACACACACACACACACACACACACACACACACACACCTATGTACCCCCCTCAAATCCAGCCTTCCCCTCCTCTCCCTTTGTTCCCTCAGCCTTATCTTACCTTACCTTAAAGCCTCCACTGTAACCCGCCTCCACCTTTGCTCGCCCATCCGTCATCCCCGCCTCACCTTTCCCTCGGAAGCCGCAGCTTCTTATTAAGACCGAGTCCGCTCTCTGGACCTCCTCACCTTGACCCAAGTCTGTGTGGTTATTTTGAGCAGCACACCTTTACTCCTCTGCAGACCAGTTCTTAGCCACAGCGCCCCCTAGAGGTCCGCCAAAAAAGACATCTGTTTCTCAGCTGTGGTCCGTATGGCACTCAGGTGTAATACACTTTTCCACCACTTGTGGCAGTAATGACAACATCAAACAAACAGAAGAAGTCTGAAACTAAAGTCATCGAGAAGTTTCTTAAGCGCAAAAATGACGACTAAATTGGTTAAGATGTAGTCTTTTGATTTTAGTGACAGTGTAGTTAGGAAATGTATTTATTTAGCACTGCCTAATTTAATTTTTCATCAGTCGCTTCTTTTGCAGTATATTTGATTAGTATTGATTTTCGCAATCAGCCTGACCAAAGCCTTGATAATAATCTTTGCGATCGACATGTTTCAGAACATTTGACAAGGTTTATCCTGTATCCTATCAGTGAAAACTGGCATGATACTGATAAAGCAGGTTACTGATAAAGCATGATGCTGATAAAGCATGATACTGATAAAGCATGATAGTGGTAAAGCATGATACTGATAAAGCATGATGCTGATTAAGCATAATGCTGATAAAGCATGATACTGATACTGATAAAGCATGATCGTGGTAAAGCATGATACTGATAAAGCATGATGCTGATAATGCATGTTGCTGATAAAGCATGATACTGATAAAACATGTTACTGATAAAGCATGTTACTGATGAAGCATGTTACTAGTAAAGCATGATACTGATAAAGCATGTTACTGATAAAGCATGATAGTGGTAAAGCATATTACTGATAAAGCATGATGCTGATAATGCATGTTACTGATAATGCATGTTACTGATAAAGCAGGTTACTGATAAAGCATGATGCTGATAGAGCATGATACAGATGAAGCATGATAGTGGTAAAGCATGATACTGATAGCGCATGATACCGATAAAGCATGTTACTGATAAAGCATGTTACTGATAAAGCATGATACTGATAAAGCATGATGCTGATAAAGCATGATACTGATAAAGCATGATTGTGGTAAAGCATGATGTTGATAAAGCATGATACTGATAAAGCATGATAGTGATAAAACACGTTACTGATAAAGCATGATGTTGATAAAGCATGATACTGATAAAGCATGATACTGATAAAGCATGTTACTGATAAAGCATGTTACTGATAAAGCATGATGTTGATAAAGCATGATACTGATAAAGCATGTTACTGATAAAGCATGTTACTGATACTGATATTTGATTAGTATTGATTTTCGCAATCAGCCTGACCAAAGCCTTGATAATAATCTTTGCGATCGACATGTTTCAGAACATTTGACAAGGTTTATCCTGTATCCTATCAGTGAAAACTGGCATGATACTGATAAAGCAGGTTACTGATAACGCATGTTACTGATAAAGCATGATGCTGATAAAGCATGATACTGATAAAGCATGATAGTGGTAAAGCATGATACTGATAAAGCATGATGCTGATTAAGCATAATGCTGATAAAGCATGATACTGATACTGATAAAGCATGATCGTGGTAAAGCATGATACTGATAAAGCATGATGCTGATAATGCATGTTGCTGATAAAGCATGATACTGATAAAACATGTTACTGATGAAGCATGTTACTGATGAAGCATGTTACTAGTAAAGCATGATACTGATAAAGCATGTTACTGATAAAGCATGATAGTGGTAAAGCATATTACTGATAAAGCATGATGCTGATAATGCATGTTACTGATAATGCATGTTACTGATAAAGCAGGTTACTGATAAAGCATGATGCTGATAGAGCATGATACAGATGAAGCATGATAGTGGTAAAGCATGATACTGATAGCGCATGATACCGATAAAGCATGTTACTGATAAAGCATGTTACTGATAAAGCATGATACTGATAAAGCATGATGCTGATAAAGCATGATACTGATAAAGCATGATTGTGGTAAAGCATGATGTTGATAAAGCATGATACTGATAAAGCATGATAGTGATAAAACACGTTACTGATAAAGCATGATGTTGATAAAGCATGATACTGATAAAGCATGATACTGATAAAGCATGTTACTGATAAAGCATGTTACTGATAAAGCATGATGTTGATAAAGCATGATACTGATAAAGCATGATAGTGGTAAAGCATGATACTGATAAAGCATGATGCTGATAAAGCAGATTACTGATAAAGCAGGTTACTGATAAAGCATGTTACTGATAGAGCATGATACTGGTAAAGCATGATACTGATAATGCATGTTACTGATAAAGCATATTACTGATAAAGCAGGTTACTGATAAAGCATGATGCTGATAAAGCATGTTACTGATAAAGCATGATGCTGATAAAGCATGTTACTGATAAAGCATGATATTGATAAAGCATGATACTGAAAACGCATGTTACTGATAAAGCATGTTACTGATAAAGCATGATAGTGATAAAGCATGATAGTGATAAAGCATGATAGTGATGAAGCATGTTGCTGATAAAGCATGATAGTGATAAAGCATGACACTGATAAAGTATGCTACTGATAAAGCATGATACTGATAAAGCATGATGCTGATAAAGCAGATTACTGATAAAGCAGGTTACTGATAAAGCATGTTACTGATAGAGCATGATACTGGTAAAGCATGATACTGATAATGCATGTTACTGATAAAGCATATTACTGATAAAGCAGGTTACTGATAAAGCATGATGCTGATAAAGCATGTTACTGATAAAGCATGATGCTGATAAAGCATGTTACTGATAAAGCATGATATTGATAAAGCATGATACTGAAAACGCATGTTACTGATAAAGCATGTTACTGATAAAGCATGATAGTGATAAAGCATGATAGTGATAAAGCATGATAGTGATGAAGCATGTTGCTGATAAAGCATGATAGTGATAAAGCATGACACTGATAAAGTATGCTACTGATAAAGCATGATGCTGATAAAGCATGTTACTGATAAAGCATAATACCGATAAAACATGTTACTGATAAAGCATGCTACTGATAAAGCATGATACTGATAAAGCATGATACTGATAAAGCATGATACTGATAAAGCATGTTACTGATAAAACATGATGCTGATAGAGCATGATACTGGTAACGCATGTTACTGATAACGCATGTTACTGATAAAGCATTTTACTGATAAAGCAGGTTACTGATAAAGCATGATGCTGATAAAGCAGGTTACTGATAAAGCATGATGCTGATAAAGCACATTACTGATAAAGCATGATGCTGATAAAGCATGTTACTGATAAAGCATGATGCTGATAAAGCATGATACTGATAAAGCATGATACTGATAAAGCATGATAGTGGTAAAGCATGATACTGATAAAGCATGATATTGATAAAGCATGTTACTGATAAAGCATGTTACTGATAAAGCATAATACTGATAAAGCATAATACTGATAAAGCATGCTACTGATAAAGCATGATGCTGATAAAGCATGTTACTGATAAAGCATGTTACTGATAAAGCATGTTACTGATAAAGCAGGTTACTGATCAAGCATGCTACTGATAAAGCATGATGCTAATAAAGCATGATACTGATAAAGCATGTTACTGATAAAGCATGTTACTGATAAAACATGATGCTGATTGAGCATGATACTGGTAATGCATGTTACTGATAACGCATGTTACTGATAAAGCATTTTACTGATAAAGCAGGTTACTGATAAAGCATGATGCTGATAAAGCAGGTTACTGATAAAGCATGATGCTGATAAAGCACGTTACTGATAAAGCATGATGCTGATAAAGCATGTTACTGATAAAGCATGATGCTGATAGAGCGTGATACTGATAAAGCATGATAGTGGTAAAGCATGATACTGATAAAGCATGATAGTGATAAAGCATGTTGCTGATAAAGCATGATACTGATAAAGCATGATACTGATAAAACATGTTCCACACGCACACCTTCGTGGCATCGCACCCACTCTCTGAGAAGGCCTGAAAATGGATGGATTACAACAGGGGTGCCCAAATATGTATATATATATAAATTATTGATTAATATAATTGTATATAAAAAGTTTGTGAAAGTTTCACTCCTACATTGTGTACTTCCGTGACGCCCTCCTTAAAGTGTTGTAACCAATCACAAATATCAAGCAGCTAAAACATACCAAACATGGATAAATGTGGACAGTGTTTTAAATGTTTCCCATCATGAATTGTAGTGGATTTAAATGGGTGTCATTTTGAATTATGTCTTGTGCTTGGACATGATTTTATAATTTCCACAAAGTTGAGTGAGCAGGTTGGGTTACATGTGACCATGTGTGTTGACTTTTTGTGTGGGTTTACTTGCGCCATGAGTGGGAAAGTTTGTTTGGATTGAGTCATATATAAAAATGCTGTGCTGGTTTAACATCGAAGTTACCTGAATTAAAAAAAAAAAGTGGTACTATTTTTTCATTTACCGTAATATGTTGTAAAAACCACCGTGAATTTAATAGTAAAATTCTGGTGACGAAGTTACCAGTTTTATTTACTGTAAAAAACAACAAAATTGGTACTGTTTTTCTATTTACCATAATATTGCCAAACAAAAAAAACTGTATATTTTAAAGTAAAGATCCAGTGATTTTTTTTTTGCTGTAAAATCAACATGTTTTTATTATTATTGTCTTAAAAGAATATGTACAAAATATAAGTTTTTGCAAAATTCCTATTATTTGCCCATGCAAAAACTTTTTTTTCTACATATTCTTTTAAGAAAATAATAATAAAAACATGCGGCCCTAACTGCGATGTGGCCCTCAATGAACACAAGTTTGACACCCCTGGCCTTACACCATGAGCCATGTTTTTGATTTTGGCAGTACAAATAAATAAAGGTTTCAACTGTCAGCTACTTTTTTTATTACAAATGACAAAGAGCGGATGACTTTAGCATCCAAGTGTTTGTGTACAAGCCAGAAGTGAAGAATGACAAAGGTTAGCTTATTAGCTTTCTTTTGAAGCCCTTTCAGTCCAAAAGCTACACGTTTACACAATGTTGTGTTATCACAATGTCTGCCAAAAATCAATATGTACATCCATGCAAGTCGCCTCTTAAGTTTAAGCTAATGCTACATTGCTAACACATGGTATTTTTCAACGTAGACAAAAACATTCCAATTCATTTTAATACAAAATGCTAACAATGTATGCTAAACCCTCTGCAACAACATGCTACTTGCTAATATCGTCAAAAAGGATGCTACATGCTAACGTATCATGACAAATTGTCATATATCAACTTACCGTTTAATCGCGTTGCCATACAGTCTCCGTGATTCAATGTGGTTTTGTATATTTACCATGGGGCTGACTCTGTGCTTCAGGTGCGTTGTCACAAATCAAAAGTTGAACAGGTACTTGTCTTATTTTTTTTAAAGACTGTGGGCTCTGCTGGGTATTGCCATCAATAACAGCATTTTAACTTACAAAGGTACCGCAGGTAAACATGTATTTGATAACAAAAACAAAGGACTAGTGCAGCTGGGAAATGCACATGAAGCTCTGCACCTTCTAGTTAAAAAACAAAGCAAAGTTGATGCGCAAGAGTCAATTGGGCGGCATGGCATAGTGGGTAGAGCAACCGTGCCAGAAACCTGAGGGTTGCAGGCTCGCTCCCCGCCTCTTACCATCCAAAAATCGCTGCCGTTGTGTCCTTGGGCGGGACACTTCACCCTTTGCCCCCGGTGCCACTCACACCGGTGAATTGAATGATGAATGACAGGTGGTGGTCGGAGGGGCCGTTGGCGCAAATTGCAGCCACGCTTCCGTCAGTCTACCCCAGGGCAGCTGTGGCTATGAAAGTAGCTTACCACCACCAGGTGTGAACGAATGATGGGTTCTACATGTAAAGCGACTTTGGGTACTTAGAAAAGCGCTATATAAATCCCAGTTATTATTATTATTAATTGTCCTGATTGGTAAACAGGAACAGGTGTGTCCTGATTGCCAATCAGGCACAGGGGAGGGAGTCAGCGCCCAAACAGGAATCGTGGTAAAAAAAAAAAAATTTTTTAAATAAGGAAAGGAAAGGAAAGGGAAACAAAAATAAAAGCTTTGGACAGGAAATACAACAAAAAAATGGAAACTGACAACAATTGTAATGAGAGAAGATAACACCAACTTTATGCAAATTAATCATCATCATTACTGATGGGATTAAACATTTAAAACGTTATCTTGAACATTATTTTGTAACAGGAAAGATTTCAAGTGCATTAAGTTGCCTGATACAAAAAAAAAAAAAAATCATTTTTTAATCATAAACATGGTTTTGGCCGACTTCCAGTGGTTAGATTGTCCGCCCTGAGATCGGTAGGTCGTGGGTTCAAACCCCGGCCGAGTCATACCAAAGACTATGAAAATGGGACCCATTACCTCCCTGCTTGGCACTCAGCATTAAGGCTTGGAAATCGGGGGTTAAATCACCAAATGATTCCCGAGCGTGGCCACCGCTGCTGCTCACTGCTCCCCTCACCTCCCAGGGGGTGAACAAGGGTGATGGGTCAAATGCAGAGAATAATTTCGCCACACCTAGTGTGTGTGTGTGTGTGTGACAATCATTATTTTTACTTTAACTTTAATAAACATGGTTTTGGCCGACTTCAACTATTTGAGATACTGAAAAACAAAATTGAATAAACTCAATAAAAAATAACAAATTTAAAATGATCAGCAACATTAACTCAGGATCGGAATATATGAAACACTTGAACATCTACACAAAACCAACATGGACAAAATCATTTGTGCTGATTTGCTGAATATATATATATATATATATATATATATATATATATATATATATATATATATATATGTGTGTACACTATATATATATATATATATAATTTATATGTGTATACATGTGTGTGTGTATATATGTACTGTATGTATATACATTATATATATATATATATATATATATATATATAATATATGTACACTATATATATATATATATATATATAATTTATATGTGTATATATATGTGTGTGTATATATGTACACAATATATATACACATGATATATATGCATATATATATATATATAATATATATGTACACTATATATATATATATATATATATAATTTAAATGTGTATATATGTGTGTGTATATATGTACTGTATGTATATACATTTATATACATATATATGTGTGTGTGTATATATGTACACAATATATATACACATGATATATATGCATATATATATATGTACACTGTATATATATATATATATATATATATATATATATATATATATATATATATATATATATATACACACATTATATATATATATATATATATATATATATATATATACACACATTATATATATATATATATATATATATATATATATATATATATATATATATATATATATATATATATATATATATATATATATGCATTCAGCAAATAAATATGTGTATAATATTAGCAAATTAGTAAAATAAATAAATAAAAATGAGGAAGTCAAGATGAATTGCGACAATGAACACGTTTTTTTATTGCACAAATTTTTGAAGCAGGCTTGGAAGCATGATACTGATAAAGCATGATAGTGATAAAGCATGAAACTGATAAAGCATGTTACTGACAAAACATGATATTGATAAAGCATGTTACTGATGAAGCACGATACTGATAAAGCATGATACTTATAAAGCATGATACTGATAAAGCATGTTACTGATAAAGCATGATATTGATAAAGCACATTACTGATGAAGCATGATACTAATAAAGCATGTTACTGATAAAGCATGATACCGATAAAGCATGATACCGATAAAGCATGATACCGATAAAGCATGATACTGATAAAGCATGATATTGATAAAGCACGTTACTGATGAAGCACGTTACTGATAAAGCATGATACTGATTAAGCATGATACTGATAAAGCATGTTACTGATGAAGCATGTTACTGATAAAGCATGTTACTGATAAAGCATGATACTGATAACGCATGATACTTATAAAGCATGATACTGATAAAGCATGATACTGATAAAGCGTGTTCCCCACTCTCACACGTGCGCCTCCTGGCCCACTCTCTGAGAAAGCCCGAAAATGGATGGATGGATTACAGCAGGGGTGTCCAAATGTTATTATACATATATATAAACATATATATATGTGTATATATATGAATTATTAATATAATGTAATATTAAAAGTTTGTGAAAGTTGGACTCCTACCTTGTTTACTTGTTTACCTCCTTAAAGTTCTGTGATCAATCAGAAATATCAAGTAGCTAAAATGTGCCAAACATAGATAAGTGTGGAGATTGTTTTACATGTTTCCCATCATGCATTGTAATTGATTTAGATGGGTGTAATTTTGAATTATGTCTTGTGCTTGGACATGTTTTTTTTTTATATATATCTACAAAGTTGAGTGAGCAGGTCGTGTTACGTGTGACCATGTGTGTTGACTTTTTGTGAGGGTTTATTGGCGCCATGAGTGGGAAAGGTTGTTTGGGTTGGGTCATACATAAAAATGCTGTGCTGGGTTCACTTCAATGTACAATACATGGTCATTAACCTGAACAATGGCATCTTCAGCTATTTCAAATCAAGTTGGTGTCAGGTTATCAAAGTCGCGGGCCAAAATGAACACACGCAGTTTGGACACCCCATTAGGTACACCTCTATCCGTGTTTGTCCTTCACTCTTCAACAATGCATTCCGATTCCAGGAGAACCCCCGCACCGGCCCGTCCAGAAGGCGGACTCCGGGCCAACTCCAGGTGCAGATGTCACTTTGTCCTGCTTGTCACCGACCCAACCCCACCTGCATCACCCTGGCACTGGATGGAGATGTGAGAAGATGAGGCGTCCTCTCTTTCTCCAAATAGTGTGTGTGTGTGTGTGTGTGTGTGTGCTGTAATGGCGTTTAATGGCCAGACTAATGGTTCCAGCAGGGAATCTTGGTGTGCAGTCTGAGTCCAGGCTGAGACGGAGCGCTGGCAGGCCATCCCTCATCCTGGTAGCACATGGAGGTGAGAGCCTGGGGAACATCCACCTTCTCTCACTGCTTGGCTCCTTTTCTTCCCCCATCCTCCACGTGTCTCGCACTCAACGTCTTCACAACTAATCTGCCCTTTAAATGAGTCAAAGGAGGCATCAAAAAGTTTTGATGGATACAGTGACGAAGAAACCAACAAAATGTCTACAAACCCCGTTTCCATATGAGTTGGAAAATTGTGTTAGATGTAAATATAAACGGAATATAATGATTTTCAAATCCTTTTCAACCCATATTCAATTGAATGCACTACAAAGACAAGATATTTGATGTTCAAACTCATAAACTTTATTATTTTTTTTGCAAATAATAATTAACTTAGAATTTCATGACTGCAACATGTTCACCACTGTGTTACATGGCCTTTCCTTTTAACAACACTCAGTAAACATTTGGGAACTGAGGAGACACGTTTTTTAAGCTTCTTAGGTGGAATTCTTTCCCATTCTTGCTTGATGTACAGCTTAAGTTGTTCAACAGTCCGGGGGTCTCCGTTGTGGTATTTTAGGCTTCATAATGCGCCACGCATTTTCAATGGGAGACAGGTCTGGACTACAGGCAGGCCAGCCTAGTACCCGCACTCTTTTACTATGAAGCCACGTTGATGTAACACGTGACTTGGCATTGTCTTGCTGAAATAAGCAGGGGCGTCCATGGTAACGTTGCTTGGATGGCAACATATGTTGCTCCAAAACCTGTATGTACCTTTCAGCATTAATGGCACCTTCACAGATGTGTAAGTTACCCATGTCTTGGGCACTAATACACCCCCATACCATCACAGATGCTGGCTTTTCAACTTTGCGCCTATAACAATCGAGATGGTTCTTTTCCTCTTTGGTCCGGAGGACACGACATCCACAGTTTCCAAAAACAATTTGAAATGTGGACCACAGAACACTTTTCCACTTTGTATCAGTCCATCTTAGATGAGCTCAGGCCCAGCGAAGCCGACGGCGTTTCTGGGTGTTGTTGATAAACGGTTTTCGCCTTGCATAGGAGAGTTTCAACTTGCACTTACAGATGTAGCGACCAACTGTAGTTACTGACAGTGGGTTTCTGAAGTGTTCCTGAGCCCATGTGGTGATATCCTTTACACACTGATGTCGCTTGTTGATGCAGTACAGCCTGAGGGAGCGAAGGTCACGGGCTTAGCTGCTTACGTGCAGTGATTTCTCCAGATTCTCTGAACCCTTTGATGATATTACGGACCGTAGATGGTGAAATCCCTAAATTCCTTGCAATAGCTGGTTGAGAAAGGTTTTTCTTAAACTGTTCAACAATTTGCTCACGCATTTGTTGACAAAGTGGTGACCCTCGCCCCATCCTTGTTTGTGAATGACTGAGCATTTTATGGAATCTACTTTTATACCCAATCATGGCACCCACCTGTTCCCAATTTGCCTGCACACCTGTGGGATGTTCCAAATAAGTGTTTGATGAGCATTCCTCAACTTTATCAGTATTTATTGCCACCTTTCCCAACTTCTTTGTCACGTGTTGCTGGCATCAAATTCTAAAGTTAATGATTATTTGCAAAAAAAAAAAAAATGTTTATCAGTTTGAACATCAAACATGTTGTTTTTGTAGCATATTCAACTGAATATGGGTTGAAAATGATTTGCAAATCATTGTATTCCGTTTATATTTACATCTAACACAATTTCCCAACTCATATGGAAACAGGGTTTGTACTTGGGCAATAACACGGAGAACAAATGTGCCATATTGAACCTCTCCAAAGGTGTCTCGGGCCACTTAGTTACAGTTTGAGGTGAAGAAGACTCTTTTGAGCAGCAGGACAATATTTGAGCGATTCAAACATGTATTTAATTGCATTTTGTCCTTATTTCAATTATAAATAATCGCTGTAACGAGTGTACCTTGAACACATCATTCTCAAAGTTGAAATCATCATGCATGGACTTTGCTTTCTGCAAATGTTTGTTTACTAAACATTCAACACTCTTACACACTCACATTCTTGTATTTGTTACCTTCTGAGCAGTATTATAATAAAAGTCGTCAAAATTTTGCATGAAAAACTGAACATTTGTGCAATATTAGGACAAAAGTTGGAATTTGGGACCACTGCTGCTGCCCACTGCTCCCCTCATCTCCCAGGGGGTGATCGGTCAAATGCAGAGGACAAATTTCACCACACCTAATGTGTGTGTGTGTGTGTGTGTGTGTGTGACAATCATTGGTACTTTAACTTTAACTTACCTATTGGTACCTGCTGATGTGTATTTGGGATCTGCATCAGTCCTGAAAATTTGCGCGCGTTTTTAGTTATTTTTATATCTTTTTTTCCAAATAGTTCAAGAACGACCACAACAAATGAGCAATATTTTGCACTGTTATACAATTTAATAAATCAGAAACTGATGACATAGTGCTGTATTTTACTTCTTTATCTCTTTTTTTTCAACCAAAAATGCATTGCTCTGATTAGGGGGTACTTGAATTACAAAAATGTTCACAGGGGGTACATCACTGATAAAAGGTTGAGAACCACTGATTTAGAACATACTCATAATCTGTTTATGCAATCAAAGTTGCCCAAATTTGATGACCTTGTTAAATATAATACATTAATAATCTTATATAAAGCATTTAACAAATTATTGCCGCCTAATCGACAATGTTCTTTTTATAAGACGAGTGCAGGCTCATAACTTTCAGAGGCTTTGGGTATTTCTTATTGCCGAGAGCTCAAACCACTCGTAAACGTTTTTGTGTGTCTGTATGCGGAGTAAAACTATGGAACAAACTGGACTTACAACACAAGCAATGCCAAACTATTAATCGATTTAAACTATTATACAAACATGCGGTCTGGTTCAAATATAGAGATGAGGGTCTTTAATTTTACCTGCTGCTGTACTCTGTCTCAATGCTATGTTGTCTATTACCATTGTTGGTATATTCATTATTCCTACATTGTTGATACAAATTATTGTTACAGTGTATTAATTATTGTTACCTGTGGTAATACCACTATGATACAACATCTGTATTATAATCCTTGAACAAAGTAAATCACTGAATGGAGAACTGGGGGTGGGATTAAATAAATTATCTTCTTCCCACTCCCTTTCAGGCAAAACTGGACAATCATGCATTACATACTATACATTACCTTTTGCACTATATTGATTTATATTATTATGAATACGCGGAAGGCCCCCGTGCCGGATGGTGTCTCCCCCTCCACTCTTGGACCAGCTGGCTCCTGTCTTCACTGACATTTTTAACACCTCTCTGGAGCTATGCCGTGTGCCGCCCTGCTTTAAGACCTCCACCATTGTAACTGTCCCCAAGAAAGCACTGACCACAGGACTTAAAGGGGAACATTATCACAATTTCAGAATGGTTAAAACCATTAAAAATCAGTTCCCAGTGGCTTATTTTATTTTTCGAAGTTTTTTTCAAATTTTTACCCATCACGCAATATCCCTAAAAAAAGCTTCAAAGTGCCTGATTTTAACCATCGTTATATACACCCGTCCATTTTCCTGTGACGTCACATAGTGAAGCCGATACAAACAAACATGGCGGATAGAACAGCAAGGTATAGCGACATTAGCTCGGATTCAGACTCGGATTTCAGCGGCTTAAGCGATTCAACAGATTACGCATGTATTGAAAGGGATGGTTGTAGTGTGGAGGCAGGTAGCGAAAACGAAATTGAAGAAGAAACTGAAGCTATTGAGCCATATCGGTTTGAACCGTATGCAAGCGAAACCGACACCCAGCGCCACGGGAGAAAGCGAGGACGAATTCGGCGATCGCCTTCTAACCAACGATTGGTATGTGTTTGTTTGGCATTAAAGGAAACTAACAACTATGAACTAGACCATGGGTCGGCAACCCAAAATGTTGAAAGAGCCTTATTGGACCAAAAATACGAAAAAAAATCTGTCTGGAGCCGCGAAAAATTAAAAGCCATATTACATACAGATAGTGTGTCATGAGATATAAATTGAATTAAGAGGACTTAAAGGAAACTGAATGACCTCAAATATAGCTACAAATGAGGCATTATGATGCAATATGTACATATAGCTAGCCTAAATAACATGTTAGCATCGATTAGCTTGCAGTCATGCAGTGACCAAATATGTCTGATTAGCACTCCAACAAGTCAATAACATCAACAAAACTCACCTTTCATGCACAACCTTAAAAGTTTGGTGGACAAAATGAGTCAGAAAAAGAAGTGGCATAAAACACGTCCTCGAAAGTCGGAGAAAGTTATACATGTAAACAAACTACGGTGAGTTCAAGCACCGCCAAAATTAGTAGGACAAAACGGCGCTCGCCAAATACTCGAATCAGTGAAGCATGTTTAATATAAACAGTGTGCTTTATAACAATTAGGGAGGTTTGTGTCATGTTTGTCCTCCTACAGAAACCATATTAAAACAAAAAATAGAATTTTTCATACATTTCTGAAAAAGCTCCAGAGAGCCACTAGGGCGGCGCTAAAGAGCCGCATGCGGCTCTAGAGCCGCGGGTTGCCGACCCCTGAACTAGGTTTACAGCATATGAAATACATTTGGCAACAACATGCACTTTGAGAGTGCAGACAGCCCAGTTTTCATCAATTAATATATTCTGTAGACATACCCTCATCCGCTCTCTTTTCCTGAAAGCTGATCTGTCCCATCCAGTTGGAAATGCATCTGCTTTGAGTGTCGCAGGATATCCACACATTCTTGCCATCTCTGTCGTAGCATAGCTTTCGTCGGTAAAGTGTGGGGAACAAACGTCCAATTTCTTGCCACTTTCGCATCTTTGGGCCACTGGTGCAACTTGAATCCGTCCCTGTTCGTGTTGTTACACCCTCCGACAACACACCGACGAGGCATGATGTCTCCAAGGTACGGAAAACAGTCGAAAAAACGGAAAATAACAGAGCTGATTTGACTCGGTGTTTGTAATGTGTTTGAGAAAATGGCGGTCATCGCTCCGAGAGCGAATAATAGAAAGGCGTTTAATTCGCCAAAATTCACCCATTTAGAGTTCGGAAATCGGTTAAAAAAATATATGGTCTTTTTTCTGCAACATCAAGGTATATATTGACGCTTACATAGGTCTGGTGATAATGTTCCCCTTTAATGACTACAGGCCAATAGCACTGACGTCTGTGGTCATGAAGTCCTTTGAGCGCTTGGTCCTGTCCCACCTCAAGGACGTCACCGCCCCCCTCCTGGACCCACTGCAGTTCGCCTACAGAGCCAACAGGTCTGTGGATGATGCAGTGAACCTGGCCCTCCACTTCATCCTGGAGCATCTGGACTCCCCAGGAACCTACGCTAGGATCCTGTTTGTGATAATGTTCCCCTTAAATGACTACAGGCCGATTGCACTGACGTCTGTGGTCATGAAGTCCTTTGAGCGCTTGGTCCTGTCCCACCTCAAGGACATCACCGCCCCACTCCTGGACCCACTGCAGTTCGCCTACAGAGCCAACAGGTCTGTGGATGATGCAGTGAACCTGGCCCTCCACTTCATCCTGGAGCATCTGGACTCCCCAGGAACCTACGCTAGGATCCTGTTTGTGGACTTCAGCTCTGCCTTCAACACCATACTCTCCCCCTGGCTCTTCTCCCTGTACACAAACTGCTGCACCAGTCCGTAAAACTGCTGAAGTTTGTGGATGACACTACCCTCATCGGGCTCATCTCGGACGGCGATGAGTCCGCCTACAGGAGAGAGGTGGACCGGCTGGCGTCCTGGTGCAGCCACAACAACCTGGAGCTGAACGCCCAGAAAACAGTGGAGATGATCATGGACTTCAGGAAAGTCACAGCCCCACCATCCACCCTCACCCTGATTGACTCTCCCACCCCTGTCTCCAATGTGGACTCCTTCCGTTTTTTGGGCACCACCATCACCCAAGACCTCAAGTGAGCCCAGCAGAGGATGTACTTCCTGCGGCAGCTGAGGAAACTTAAGGTGCCGACCGAGATGCTGGTGCAGTTTTACTCAGCCATCATCGAGTCCATCCTGACCTCCTCCATCACCGTGTGGTTCCCCGGCGCCACAGTCCAGGATAAGCATCGCCTGCAGCGCATCGTATGTTCTGCTGAGAAGGTGATTGGCTGCAAGCTCCTATCCCTCCAGGACTTGTTCTCCTCCAGGACCAGGAGGCGTGTGGGTCGGATCACAGTTGACTCTTCTCACCCTGGACACACACTATTCTCCCGTCTCCCCTCAGGCAGGAGATTATGGTCCATCCAGACCCACACCTCCCGCCACCTGAACAGTTTTTTCCCCTCGGCCATCAGGCACATGAACAATAACTCCTAACAGTAGCCCCCTAGAATTCCTTCTAAGTCTATAACAAGATCTGATAGCTCAGTTACAGCTCTTGTTATTACCAAATCTGTGTTATATGTGTTTTATGTTGCACCAAGAAAAATTCCTAGTTTGTGAAGCCGTTCTCAAACAATGGCAATAAAACGATTCTGATTTTGTGTAGTCAACTTTGTACTTTTTTATGTCATTGCCTGAAATAAATAAATAAATGAAAAAATGTTGGGATGTACTTTGTCTTTGCTCCACAGTAAGTCTTAGCTGTCCTCCAGCATTCTGTTATCGTTTACTTTGTAGCCAGTTCAGTTTTAGTTTGGTTCTGCATAGCCTTCCCTAAGCTTCAATGCCTTTTCTTAGAGGGCACTCACCTTTTATTTTTGGTTTTAGCATTAGACACCTTTTATGACCCTATTAATGCGCCCTATGGTCCTAAAAATACGGTAAAGATATGATTATTCATGTCTTTGTGACAGTAAATGGTATGTGTAATTCAAAGTGGCTGACTTGGTCCTACACACTTCTAAGGTAGACTTTAGTGGCGGCCCTGGTCCTCTCGTGGTCCTCATCACCTGCGATCACAGGCGCTTTTGATCAGGCTAAGATCCTTCTGTCACGTCACATTTGGTCTGAGAGCTGTCTCCTCGGGCCCGGGCGACGTCGGACCATACTAACCAGCACGACGCCATCGGAAGCTAATAAATCATCTGCGGGGCTTTTTTTCCCCCAGATTTATTTGGACTGTAATGAAGACTCGACGGCGACCGGGTGACACTGATGAATGGCTGAAGGTGCGCTCTCTGCAGTCAGGCAGGAAGAGGGACGACTGTCAGTGTGTGTGTGTGTGTGTGTGTGTGTGTGTGTGTGTCAATCCAAGGAGTCCAGAAGGTAGGCTTGTAAATTCAATTGTCATTATTGCATTAGGACAAGACTACTGCTCACTATTATGTTTCAACCATGTAAAACAGGGGTGTCCAAACTACAGCACCCGGGGCCATGTCTGGCCCACCCCTGTCTTCAAATCATCAATATGGCCCGCGAGACGTCATGAGTTTAAAAAAATTAGCAATCTGGCCGCAGGTACATTTCAATCATTGTCATAAGGTCAATTTATACGCTGTTGATGGTTTGTTGTCATTTTTGTGGACATCTTGATCATTTCCGGACGATGACCACTAATCATACAATGAATGTAACCAAGCGCAGCATTGACTTCTATTACCGAATGCAAACAACCTTCCCTAGTGGTGGTGCAAAAAAAAAAAAATGAACCAACACAAAACGCCATAAATTGTGGGTACTATAAAAATTGGAGATGTCCGATAATGGCTTTTTTTGCCGATAGCCGATATTCCGATATTGTTCAACTCTTAATTACCGATTCCGATATCAACCGATACCGATGTATACAGTCGTGGACTTAACACATTATTATGCCTAATTTTGTTGTGATGCCCCGCTGGATGCATTAAACAATTTAACAAGGTTTTCCAAAATAAATCAACTCAAGTTATGGAAAAAAAGTGGAATGAACTTATGCTGTCTATAAGTTGAAGTGGATTGGTCGTTATTTTTTGCCGACATTCATTTTGTCACGCTCACGAGGCAACAAGCTGATTAATGCAGACACGTTTGTTACTGGATACTTTCTAATATGCTTCTCCTTTGGAGACTGTATGCGTAAATAATATTCAACAATGACATTTCATAGTTGTTTATATTGACAAATGTGCAGTATTGTTCAATGAATGACACTTATTACCTATGGCTAGCTTGTGTGCTATTCTGTGCTTCACTGTTGGGTAGCTGCTAGCTCCTGGTAGCCTACAGCATGTTGACCTTTTGTAAATGATTGTACTACACACTAAAAATGTTGGGTTATTTTTGGTAACCCAATTTATGGGTTGTTAGTTTTGAGTGGAATTTTGGCATTATTATATTAGTAACCCATTTCTTTGACCCAATTTCTGGGTTTTCAAGATAGTGCACCATTTTGGGGTACCCTATTTTTGAGTAAGAGGCTTTTTTAAATTAAAAATAATTTTAAAAAAAATTCTTAAACGGGGGTATATAATGGAGTCATCTCATTAACATTATTTATAATCACACATCTTATGTACATGAAATGCATCATTTGCCTTTGAAAGAGGTGCTAAATACTTTAACTTTGGCATTATTTTTATAGCGAGACACCCATTTGTAGGCCATTTTTAACCCAATTTCTAGGTTTTAAAGAGTGATTTTTTTTTCAGAGAGTACTCCATTCTTGGGTTGGAGGTTTTTTTAAATGTGTGTCAATCCAAGGAGTCCAGAAGGTAGGCTTGTAAATTCAATTATTATTATTGCATTAGGACAAGACTACTGCTCACTATTATGTTTCAACCATGTAAAACAGGGGTGTCCAAACTACACAACAACCCTAGTAGTGGTGCAAAAAAAAAAAATGAACCAACACAAAACGCCAACAGACATGGTCACACAACACAATATAACATAAATTGTGGGTACTATAAAAATTAGAGATGTCCGATAATGGCTTTTTTGCCGATAGCCGATATTCCGATATTGTCCAA
>NC_084568.2:29917500-29952500 GCF_033978685.3 Nerophis lumbriciformis | reverse complement strand
CCAGAGCACGCGTCTCCACTGCTCTAGAGTCCAGTGGCGACGTGCTTTACACCACTGCATCCCACGCTTTGCATTGGACTTGGTGATGTATGGCTTAGATGCAAGCTGCTCGGCCATGGAAACCCATTCCATGAAGCTCTCTGCGTACTGTACGTGGGCTAACTGGAAGGTCACATGAAGTTTGGAGCTCTGTAGCAACTGACTGTGCAGAAAGTCTTTGCACTATGCGCTTGAGCGTCCGCCGACCCCTCTCTGTCAGTTTACGTGGCCTACCACTTGGTGGCTGAGTTGCTGTTGTTCCCAAACTCTTCACTTTTCCTATAATAAAGTTGACTTTGGAGTATTTAGGAGCGAGGAAATTTCACGACTGGATTTGTTGCACAGGTGGCATCCTATGACAGTTCCACGCTGGAAATCACTGAGAGCGTCCCATTCTTTCACACATGTTTGTAGAAACAAGTGCTTGATTTTATACACTGGGCCTAATGATTGGGACACCTGATTCTCATTATTTGGATGGGTGGCCAAATACTTTTGGCAATATAGTGTATATACACCCTTGCCGCCAGTGCCGCTCACACTGGTGAATGAATGATGGGTGGTGGTCGGAGGGGCCGTAGGTGCAAACTGGCAGCCACGTTTCCGTCAGTCTACCCCAGGGCAGCTGTGGCTACAAATATAGCTTACCACCACCACTTCTCTGTGAGCGCGTTGAGTATCTCAGTGTTTTTCAACCACTGTGCCGTTAGATATTGTCTGGTGTGCCGTGGGAAATTATGCAACTTCACCTAATTGGTCCAAAAAATATTTTTTGCAAATCAATATTATAATAATGTGCCGTTGTCTAGTGCAGTGTTTTTCAACCTTTTTTGGTATGTAAAAGGTATGTAATGCTTAAACCAAAAATTAACAAAAGGCAAGTCCCGCTAGGAAAAGGCACTGAAGCATAGGGATGGCTATGCAAAACAAAAGTAAAACTGGACTGGCTACAAAGTAAACAAAAACAGAATGCTGGACGACAGCAAAAACTTACAGCGTGTGGAGCGGAGACGGCGTCCACAAAGTACATCCCGTACATGACATGACAATCAACAATGTCCCCACAAAAAAGGATAGCGTACGCACAACTTAAATAGGCTTGATTGCCAAAACAAAGCAGGTGGGGACAATGGAACTCAAAGTAAGGCGTGAAGCTGCTACAGGAGAACACCAACAAAACAGGAAGAGTCACCAAATTAACAGCGCAAGACAGAAACTAAAGCACTACACACAGGAAACAACAACTAACTCAAAATAAGGCACGACAACCTGGTGGAGTTTCATTTTTTAACCTTTTCTGCCGGTGGTGTGCCTCCGTATTTTTTTTTTATGAACAAAATGTGCCTTGGCTCAAAAAAGGTTGAAAAACACTGGAGTATCTAATAGAAAAGCGTTATATTAATCTAATCCTTTATTATATATATACATATACATATATCAAGTATGTGTATGTATATATATATATATATATATATATATATATATATATATATATATATATACACATACATATACATATATATATATATATATATATATATATATATATGTATATATATGTATATATATATATATATATATATATATATATACATATATATATATGTGTATATATATATATATATATATATATACATATATATATATATATATATACATATATACATACATACATACATACATACATACATACATACATACATACATATATATATATATATATATATATATATATATATATATATATATATATATATATATATATATATATATATATATATATATATATATATATATATATATATATATATATATATATATATATATATATACATGTATGATGTTATTCATGGGAGGGAACCACTTGCCACAATTAGCACGCACCAAAAGGGAAAGTGCGACACAGGTGCAGCTCCTTGGCATTCAAATGTCAACACGTGTGCTTCACCTGATTCCACTGCAGTATCGATCAACACATCATCACACCGTTGTGTGTTATTGCACAGAGTGACTTGTGTTTTCTCATCACAGAGCCGCCCCCCTCCTCCAGCAGACAAGGACACATTGACCGAGCGGAACTCGATGCCTCAAGCTCCGAAGCTTCCAAGTCATCCTGTCAGTCAATGAATCCATACGCGGCACGTCCCGCGCCGGACACGCTGGCAGCGCAGCACTTTTTCAAGAGCATGCAAAGACACCAAGGTCTTGCCTTGACAAATATGTCTGCAGATGAGTGCCTTGCCTAAGAGAACTACAGAGGTGTGCCCATACAACTTGTTCACTGCCGACATTGGAGCTTCAAGTATTGACTTATATACCAAAACTGGTCCGATACAGTATCCGCACGAATCATACAAAGTAGCGTGGGATGTTAGAAAAGGTTTGATCGAGTGAAATAAACACAAAACAATGTTAGGTATGTGTCAAGTTCAAACACTGATGACATCTATTAAACAAGACAAGAAGCAAGGAATCAAAGAGAGACAGAATTAAATGTGGCTCAATTGAGGAGAAACGTGTACTCCTGTACCCTTGCGCAGTGTCACCACGCTCTGACGAAAGATTGTACGCCTCCTCTTTTATTTGGACTTTCCCTGAGTACATGGCAACAGTTGTTTCTAAAGGGGCTGGGGGTCGTAAACAGCCATCGCCTTTGATTACAAAACAGTTCAAAGAAAAGGTCGGTTCAAAGAAAAGGTCGTAAAAGAGTTCAAAGAAGAGGTCGTAAAACAGTTCAAAGAACAGGTGCCTCGAGCTTGGGCAGGTCCTGCTTTCTCTCCGCTTTGTAGTTCTCGGGTCAAGACAAAACCTTTCTGTGGATTACAATACATCAAAGAAACAGAACACCTTCATGCTGCTTCCCATCCTACACAGTGGAGTTTTACAAGCCTTCTTCTTGATAGGATCAAAGACAGCTTGTGTCTTCTCGCCGGGAACTCACGGCAACACAAAGTTTTGATATAACTTACATACAATTATTCTGACAGTATGAAACACACAAACATATTCTGGAATGAATTTATGCTGTCTTTAAGTTGAAGTGGAGTGGTCGTTATTTTTTGCCGACATTCATTTCGTCAAGCTCACGAGGCAACAAGCTGATTAATGCGGACACGTTTGTTACTGGATACTTTCTAATATGCTTCTCCTTTGGAGGCTGTATGCGTAAATAATATTTAACAATGACATTTCATAGTTGTTTATATTAACAAATGTGCAATATTGTTCAATGAATGACACTTATTACCTATGGCTAGCTTGTGTGCTATTCTGTGCTTCGCTGTTGGGTAGCTGCTAGCTCCTGGTAGCCTACAGCATGTTGACCTTTTGTAAATGGTTGTACTACACACTAAAAATGTTGGGTTATTTTTGGTATCCCAATTTATGGGTTGTTAGTTTTGAGTCGAATTTTGGCATTATTTTTATAAGGAGTAACCCATTTCTTTAACCCAATTTCTGGGTTTTCAAGATTATGCACCATTTTAGGGTGGGTTTTTTTTCAGAGAGTACCCCATTTTTGGGTTAGAGGCTTTTTTAAATGAAAAAAAAATATCACTTTTTTTCTTGAACGGGGGTATATCATGGAGAAATCTCATTAACATTATTTATAATCACACATCTTATGTACATGAAATGTGTCCTTTGCCTTTGAAAGAGGTGCTAAATACTTAAATCTTGGCATTATTTTTATAAGGAGTAACGCATTTATAGGCCATTTTTAACCCAATTTCTGGGATTTCAAGATTTTGCACCATTTTGGGGTATTTTTTTTCAGAGAGTACCCCATTTTTGGGGTGAGAGGCTTTTTGAAATGAAAAAATGACTTCTTTTTTTTCTTGAAGGGGACTATATAATGGAGTAATCTCATTAACATTATTTATAATCACACATCTTATGTACATGAAATGTGTCCTTTGCATTTTAAAGAGGTGCTAAATACTTGAGCATGCTGTATATGACTACTATACAATAAATAGTGTGCTTAGTGGAGGACATTTAGATGTTAACTGGCTATCCAGCTTTGACTTAACTACAAATTGGGTTATTTTTGGTAACCTGATTTATGGGTTGTGATTTTTTTAGTTACATTTTGGCATTATTTTTAGAAGGAGTAACCCATTTTTAGGCCATTTCTAACCCAATTTCTGTTTGTTTTTTAAGATTTTGCACCGTTTTGGGGTGTTTTTTTCAGACAGTACCCCATTTTGGGGTTAAAGGCTTTTTTTGATTAAAAAATAACATTTTTCTTGAAGGGGACTATATAATGGAGTAATCTCATTAACATTATTTATAATCACACATCTTATGTACATGAAAGGCGTCCTTTGTATTTTAAAGAGGTGCTAAATACTTGAGCATGCTGTATATGACTACTATACAATAAATATTGTGCTTATTGGAGGACATTTAGATGTGAACTCGCTATCCAGCTTTGACTTCACTACAAATTGGGTATTTTTGGTAACCCAATTTATGGGTTGTGATTTTTTAATTAAATTTTGGCATTGTTTTTATGAGGAGTAACCCATTTTTAGGCCATTTCTAACCCAATTTCTTTTTTTTCTTTTTTTAAGATTATGCACCATTTTGGTATTTTTTTTTCTGACAATACCCCATTTTTGGGTTAGAGGCTTTTTTAAATTAAAAAATAACTTTTTTCTTGAAGGGTACTATATAATGGAGTAATCTCATTAACATTATTTATAATCACACATCTTATGTACATGAAATTCGTCCTTTGTATTTTAAAGAGGTGCTAAATACTTAAGCATAATGATTATGACTACTATATAATAAATAGTCTGCTTATTGGAGGACATTTAGATGTTAACTGGTTATCCAGCTTTGACTTCACAACAAATTGGGTTATTTTTGGTAACCCAATTTATGGGTTGTTAGTTTTGAGTTGAATTTTGGCATTATTTTTTATAAGGAGTAACCTATTTTTAGGCCATTTTTACCCCATTTCTGGGTTTTCAAGATTTTTTTTCAGAGAGTACCCCATTTGTGAGTAAGAGGTTTTTTTTTAAATGCGTCCTTTGCATTTTAAAGAGGTGCTAAATACTTGAGCATGCTGTATATGACTACTATATAATAAATATTGTGCATATTGGAGGACATTTAGATGTTAACTGGCTATCCAGCTTTGACTTCACTACAAATTGGGTATTTTTGGCAACCCAATTTATGGGTTGTTAGTTTTGAGTTGAATTTTGGCATTATTTTTTATAAGGACTAACCCATTTTTAGGCCATTTGTAACCCAATTTCTGGGTTTTCAAGATTTTGCACCATTTTGGGGTATTTTCTTCTCCAGAGAGTACCCCATTTATGAGTTAGAGGCTTTTTTTAATTTTTTTTTTTTTTTTTCTTGAAGGGGACTATATAATGGAGTAATCTCATTAACATTATTTATAATCACACATCTTATGTACATGAAACGCGTTCTTTGCCTTTGAAAGAGGTGTATATGACTACTATACAACAAATATTGTGCTTATTGGAGGACATTTGCACAAATAAACACGCTTTTGGACTTTTTATTACATTATTTTCACCGGATTTTTTGCTTTCTACCTAGTTTTTTTTTTACAACATGATTGTAGTTGATATGAGAAAATGAAATAAAACTGTCAAAAAGGTACTGATTTATGAATACGTCTAATATTAGCTTTATTTAGCAGAGCACTGTTAAACTACTGTATTGGATGATATAAGAATATAAGAACACTGAGATGCCCCCTTTTTTAAGGCCAGTTTTGGGAAAAATATACATAATAAATATATACTTATTTTATTTTTAATGACGTTTTTAGTATCAGTGAATAAACTGTTGCCGGTGTGCAATAAGTAAATAAATATCGTATTTCTTCGCTGATCAATTTGATGACTGCTTGATTGATTGCAATCATCTTCAAATGACCCGGGTGCGTGTGTGAGTGACGGGAAGAAAAGCTCGTTTGCTAACACCTGCAGGCTTCAACGTATAACTCAGGCAACCTCACAGACTTTTTTCCAAGTACTTTGTGTGGTGCCGGATGGAGTTGGAGTGGGCTGGTGTACCTAATGAAATGGCCGCTGAGTGTGGTGTAAAGCCTCTATAGCCTCTGTCACTCATTGCTGCTGTTTGTCCGCAGCGAGCAGACGTTTTGGCCCGTGAGGCTGACAGACGGACAGATAACAGGCTGGTCCTTTACGTCAGCGTGGCACCATCCTTCCCCTTCCATCTTCATCACTCCCGTGCACTCTGTTCCACGCCTTCCCTCTTTGGACTCCCTCACAAAGCTGTCTTAGCTTACTTAGCGTATAATTCTTCATCACCACGCGTCTAAAGGAAATGTGCCGGCAACAGCAGTCCCTGTGGGTCTTCGGGTTTTTGCACGGGGGACAAAAATAAGTCCGAGTCGAGCGCGTCGGAGCTGGTTAATTAGAGCTCAAACCCCCCCCCCCCCACCCCCTCCTGTCTCCGAACAAACCTAGGGGTAATTAAAGAGCCCCTGGACGCGGGTGTGTCTGGATGCTGTTTCTAATTAAACCCAAGCGAGCCGATTTAGCCAATCAGCTAAAGGCTCGATGTCGGACGCCAAAGCGTTCCAGGCCCTGTGGAAGACAGGAAGTTACCCACGTCGTCCCTGGCAACAACTTTAATTTCCTCAAACATTAATCATCAAGTGAGATGTATCACTGAAAATATGTTTCTCAACATCTTGATATTTGATTTAAAGGCCTACTGAAACCCACTACTACCGACCATGCAGTCTGATAGTTTATATATCAATGATGAAATCATAACATTGCAACACATGCCAATACGGCCGGGTTAGCTTACTAAAGTGCAATTTTAAATTCCGCGCGAAATATCCTGCTGAAAACGTCTCGGTATGATGACGCCGGCGCGTGACGTCACGGATTGTAGAGGACATTTTGGGACAGCATGGTGGCCAGCTATTAAGTCGTCTGTTTTCATCGCAAAATTCCACAGTATTCTGGACATGTGTGCTGGTGAATCTTTGTTCAATGAACAATGGAGACAGTAAAGAAGAAAGCTGTAGGTGGGAAGCGGTGTATTGCGGCAGGTGTTGTGCCGGATAACGCACCCCCGCCGTAGAATGCACCCCCTGACTGATAACACAGCCGGTGTTTCATTGTTTACATTCCCGGAAGATGACAGTCAAGCTTTACCATTGGCCTGTGGAGAACTGGGACAACGGAGACTCTTACCAGGAGGACTTTGAGTTGGATGCGCAGACGCGGTACCGTGAGTACTGTCGGAGGCAGATATTTACATATATCCGAATTTCATTCTTTTAATTTCATTTTCATATTACAAAACAGCTAGTGTTTTTCTTCCAAATGTGGTCTTTTGGTTGTCTGCAAAACTGTGTGCTTAACCTTGAAGTGAGGAATGTTAGAGAGAGAGATAATGGACATTTGTTTTGGCTAGAGAGACATGACTGCCAGGGACTTAAGAGGGAAGAGGGTTTTTCGGGGGGCAGACCATCTTAGCGGGGCGAATGAATGTTCTATGCTGGACTGGTCTCAATGTATATATCCAAAATTTTGCAAATATATTACAAAATACCTATTCTGTCTCTGGTGGTTTTTCTACTCAGCTTTAAGTGTCGTAAAGAGCTTGGGAGCGACTTGTGACTTGAATTCCCTGGGAGGAACAAATGGTCATCAAACGCAACAGTACGCATGCAGCTGCGGCTTCCAAACATTTGATCGCTTGCCCGTACGTGCGTGCCGCTATGTGCATGTCACGTACGTAACTTTGGCGACTTTGGGGAAATATATGTGCTGTATGAACTTTGGGGAGGTGAACGGTACTTTGGGCTGTGGGATTGAGTGTGTTGTGCAGGTGTTTGAGTTGTATTGGCGGGTTATATGGACGGGAGGGGGGAGGTGTTTGTTATGCGGGATTAATTTGTGGCATATTAAATATAAGCCTGGTTGTGTTCTGGCTAATAGAGTATATATATGTCTTGTGTTTATTTACTGTTTTAGTCATTCCCAGATGAATATCAGGTCCCACCCGCCTCTCACAGCATCTTCCCTATCTGAATCGCTCCCACTGCCCTCTAGTCCTTCACTCTCACTTTCCTCATCCAGGAATCTTTCATCCTCGCTCAAATTAATGGGGAAATCGTCGCTTTCTCGGTCCGAATCGCTCTCGCTGCTGGTGGCCATGATTGTAAACAATGTGCGGATGTGAGGAGCTCCACAACCTGTAACGTCACGCGCATATCGTCTGCTACTTCCGGTACAGGCAAGGCTTTTTTTATCAGCGACCAAAAATTGCGAACTTTATCGTCGATGTTCTCTACTAAATCCTTTCAGCAAAAATATGGCAATATCGCGAAATGATCAAGTATGACACATAGAATGGACCTGCTATCCCCGTTTAAATAAGAAAATCGCATTTCAGTAGGCCTTTAAAGGATGTATTCTGGGCCTCGTGTTCTGTGAGGAATGTTGAAGGCTGCAGGTCAGATTAGCTAATGGAGGCAACAAAGCCCACGAGGAAGGAAGTGACAGCCAACATGAATTGTCCTTCCAGTCTGAACCAGTGCACCTTGTACCAAAGGTTGTTGACAGTCTTGCATGTTTCAATTGTGAGGACGTAGTAAAAAAGTGCAAATGTTAATTGATGACACGGCACTTTGTAGAAACATTTTTTGGGTAATTGGGATGAAAACCCACGCCTCCATTTGGGGAGCAGAAGTACCATTTTATGATTGAAGAAGTCCCACTTTGACTCTGGGGCCTTAGCTAGGCTGACCATATTCTGAAATCCCAAAAAGAGGACACATATGCGTGCCAAGGCCAGGACTAGGTGAAAATCTGCCAATGATACTCGAACTTGCTTTATAAATAATATATTTATTTAAATAAAGCATTTTTTCTCCTCTGTTGACAGCAGTGTTGGCGCTAGGAATTTTCTAAATGGGGTCCCATGGACCCCATCAAGTCATAAAAATGGGGTCCCACAGTAAGGTCCCACTTTTTTGTAAGCGTTTTGAAAACAAATGATAAACGTATGCATTGTCCTGTTATATCTCACATTCTATATTGTGTTTTGGAAAAAGGTTGTCATAAATGTTACTTAATTCATTAAAATAAATGATTAAAAAAAGAAGACAAATTTGTATGCATATGTAAATGTATTCAGTTATAAACATTCATTCACTTTCTTCTTTCCTTCATGGGTCTGAACTTTACCGCTGCTGGTAGTTTTTTCTATGTTTCTATTTAATAAGTTGTAGGTGTATTTATTTCTGTATAAAAGTGTAAGGGGGGGTTGGAGGTAGCGGGGGTCTATATTGTAGCGCATACTTGCCAACCCTCCCGAATTTTCCGGGAGACTCCCGAAATTCAGCGCCTAACCCGAAAACCTCCCGGGACAAATATTCTCCCGAAAATCTCCCGATTTTCAGCCGGAGCTGGAGGCCACGCCCCCTCCAGCTCCATGCGGACCTGAGTGAGGACAGCCTTTTTTCAAGACGGGAGGACAACAGGGTGACAAGAACTAAATCATCCAGACTAGAGATAAATTGTATTATTATGTTTATCTTACCTAAAAATAAATATATTTATTAATAAAAAAAATAAAAAAAATTGTTACTATATTTTGCTAAAAACATCAAAATTAATTGTATTTTTATTTGTATTTTTTCTGACTCCTTATTACATCCAACCATAGAATTATACATTAAAATAAACATATTTGAAATAATTAATTTTAAATTATCATAATAATTCATTTAAAATGACCATATTTAATTATTAAAATAATTGCTTGTTTATCAACAACTTTAGCATTTTATTCATTACATTTTGAAGCTCTGAGAAGCCAAGTTATGCTATATTCCTTAAGATTTATTTATCAATTATCTAAACACAGTTTTGTTTGCATATTTTCAGGATGTAGATATATACAGTATATATATATATATATATATATATATATATATATATATATATATATATATATATATATATATATATATATATATATATATATATATATATATATATATATATATATATATATATATATGAAATACTTGACTGGGGAATTCTAGCTGTCTATATACTCCTCCCCTCTTAACCACGCCCCGCCCCACCCCCGTCCACGCCCCCCACCTCCCGAAATATGAGGTCTCAAGGTTGGCAAGTATGTTGTAGCGTCCCGGAAGAGTTAGTGCTGCAAGGGTTTCTGGGTATTTGTTCTGTTGTGTTTATGTTGTGTTACAGTGCGGATGTTCTCCCGAAATGTGTTTGTCATTCTTGTTTGGTGTGGGTTCACAGTGTGGTGCATATTTGTAACAGTGTTAAAGTTGTTTATACGGGCACTCTCAGTGTGACCTGTATGACTGTTGAGCAAGTATGCTTGCATTCACTTGTGTGTGTGTGTGTGTGTGTGTGTGTGTGTGTGTGTGTGTGTGTGTGTGTGTGTGTGTGTGTGTGTGTGTGTGTGTGTGTGTGTGTGTGTGTGTGTGTGTGTGAAAGGCCGTAAATATTATGTAACTGGGCCGGCACGCAAAAGCAATGCCTTTAAGACACGCCCCCAATATTGTTGTCTGGGTGAGAATGGTTGCCCCGGGAGATTTTTGGGAGAGGCGCTGGAATTCGTGAGTCTTCCGAGAAAATCGGGAGGGTTGGCAAGTATGTCAATCAATCCACTCTCTCGCTCTCTCTGTCTCTGCCCCTCCCTCACGAATGATGCTGCGTGCGCACACCTTCACAATTTGTTTTGTTTTTAACCCCTTCTTAACCCTGGACGTACTTTTGAGGCATTTAAGAAACCCCGCCTGGACAGCCCCGCAAAAGAGGACATGTCCAGGGAAAAGAGGACGTATGGTCAATCTAGCCTTAGACCACCTTGACAGACTGTATTATATAGCTTCGCCTCCCTTTGGAGATCAGAATCCCTGCAGATCTCCAGACATTATCAGACATTGAGTCTGGTGCCTTAGACTACTGGGCTATCCTGACAACCTAATGAGACCTATCTGGAGCCTTAGGCCCTGTCTACATTAAGCCGGATAACTCCTTAAACGAATAATTATTTAGCCTAAACTCTGTGTCAGCCACACTAAACCATCGTTTAAGGTTCCCATCCTTGGATCATTTTTTTAAACTTTTTTTTACTTCCTAATCTGGAGGCCAGAAGCCTCCATTCGAAACAGTCCTTGAGTCTGTCGCCTTAGACTGCTCGGCCACCCTGACGTGGCTCCTCCAGTTTTACTCGGCAATGTGAAAGACTCGAAAGAAAACAAACGCCAAATGAGTAGGACTCGAACCCACAACTGAGTTTTTAGCAAAAGGTGTCAACACTTGATAGACCAGGTTGTCAAAGTTAGAAGACAACTGATGCTGATCATGAAAGTCCTCTCAGATCCGATGCTCCTCGTCCTCCTCCACGCTTCCCTCGCTGCTTCTTTCCTCTCTGCTCGCTGATTACTCCTACATTTCAAAGTGCATCATTTCCGCCGCTAAATTAGATCCTCTGATCCATCCAGATGCGAGGGTGGCGGCTTGCATTAGGGACAAGTGCAGGAAATTGGAGATACTAGGACGTCGCATATTTGTTGTTGATGCGTGCCATGGACTTCAGAAGCTGAACAGAGGAGCAAGACGGGGAAAAACATCCATCTCCGTTATTAGGAGATGAAGTCCTATCAGATTTATCAGCAGAGGAGACACAATCGAGCCCAGACAGTCATTCCATATTAGCACCCCTAAAATCACTGAACCAGGTTGAACTTGTGACAAAACTTCAATCAATGGAATCAAGGTTTGCCTAATCCAATGTTCAACGAATCGAATCAAGGTTTGCCTAATCCAGGGGTCGGCAACCCGCGGCTCCGGAGCCGCATGCGGCTCTTTGATCACTCTGATGCGGCTCAGCAGCTTACTTGCTGAACCCCCCAATTTTCCCGTGAGACTTCCGGATTTCAGTGCCTCTCGCAGAAAACTCCCGGGATTAATATTCACCGACTTTCACCCTTACGGCTATAATAAGGGCGCCCTCTACAATCTGTATTAACAGAGTGCCAGCCCAACACTTGTTATACAATATACATCTTCTGCTTGCACACGTACGTGACAGCAAGGCATACTTGGTCAACAGCCACACAGGTTACACTGACGGTGGTCATATAAAGCAACTTTAACACTCTTACTAATAATGCGCCACACTTTGAACCAAAACCAAACAAGAATGACAAACACATTTCGGGAGAACATCTGCACCTTAACACAACATAAACACAACAGAACAAACACCCAGAATCCCATGCAGCCCTGACTCTTCCGAGCTACATTATACACCCCTGCTACCACCAAACCCTGCCCCCACCCCAACCCTGCTCCCTCACACATCACCCCCCCACCCCCCTCTCTGTGCGTCGGTTGAGGTGGGCGGGGTTTGGTAGCGGGGGTGTATAATGTATCCCGGAAGAGTTGGGGATGCATGGGATTCTGGGTATTTGTCCTGTTGTGTTTATGTTGTGTTAAATAAATAAATGATAAATGGGTTGTACTTGCATAGCGCTTTTCTACCTTCAAGGTACTCAAAGCGCTTTGACACTACTTCCACATTTACCCATTCACACACATTCACACACTGATGGAGGGAGCTGCCATGCAAGGCGCTAACCAGCACCCATCAGGAGCAAGGGTGAAGTGTCTTGCTCAGGACACAACGGACATGACGAGGTTGGTACTAGGTGGGGATTGAACCAGGGACCCTCGGGTCGCGCACGGCCATTCTTCCACTGCGCCACGCCGTCCCGGTGCAGATGTTCTCCCGAAATTTGTTTGTCTTTCTTGTTTGGTGTGGGTTCACAGTGTGGCACATTATTAGTAAGAGTGTTAAAGTTTTTTGTTTTTTTTATACCGCCACCGTCAGTGTGAGCTGTGTGGTTATGCTGTACCATCACGGCGCGCATGACGCTGAGCCATTCATTTAAAACCCGCGTGCCGCACCAGCTTTCAAATTCCACATAAAGGTGTGGGCAGCGTGTCTGAGACCCCTGAATTATACAAAGCAAATAAAAAACTATGTATACAGTGTTGTTTCATTTAAAATTTCTAAAGAAATTTACGGCTCCCATTGTTATCTATAATTTGTGAAACTGGTCAAAATGGCTCTTTGACTGGTAAAGGTTGCCGACCCCTGGCCTAATCCAATGTTCAACAAATCGAATCAAGGTTTGCCTAATCCGATGTTTAGGCTTCGATGTTCTTTTGATGTCTAAGTTATTTCCAGAAAAGTATTTTATCATACCAACTGTGCCGTAGTAAACTGGCAGCTAAAATGCACGGCGGTTTATACCGAGCATTACCGTCAATTAAGGACGGAATCGCAGTCATTTTTTACAGTGAAAAACTGGCAGCTCACTCGCTAGACTTTCACGAAAAAATTATCGTAGATTTTAGGATAAAAAAATAAATGGCTGCACAGTTGCCAGATTTTGACCGTTAGAAAAAAGTAACAGCGGTATAGTTTTCCAATGTACAGTAATGAACGGTAAAAACAACAACCGTCGCGGTTCTGTCGCCAGAATTCTACTGTCAAATTTTGTCTTGGGCATGACGTTAAAGTGCATCCGGCAGTGGAGGCTCCTCTATGGGGGTCTTGGGGCACTAGGAGGTTAACCCCTTTACTACTGTTACCCCAGGTGGCCCTTGGCAAAGGCCTAGTACCTGACTGCCCCCTAGCCAGGGATACGGTGAAGACCTCAACGGCGGAGCAGGCGGAAGACAGTAGAAGTAAGAACCACCACAACTGCTGCGATGGCGGAAGAAGGCACCCCCACATACATGTGGGCCCAGTTATGGGGAAATAACAACCCAAGACCTCAACGGTGGAACAGGCGGAGGATGATTGCTAACCCAACGGCTGGGATGGCGGATGAAGGCTGCAGCAGAAAAGGGTCCCCAGTCGTCTTGGACTCCATGCCACTGGACCCTGACCCGGATCTGTCAAGGATCGTGTGGTGACTGTCTGTGCACCAGTCTCCCCATGTTAAACAAAGTCACGCACAGGCATTCTCCATAAAGGGATACCCCCCTACCAGGAGGATCATCATACTCGCTTCGATGATGATGATGATGACTGTCAAATTAGCCAATATACAGTCATTTGGTGTCAGAACCACCGTACGCTAAAAAACGTTACTGTAAAAATAACAGCGTTCAGTGTTTTTACATTTACAGTAATGCACTGTGAAAAAAAAAAACAACCAAAGATTTTTCAGTTGTCAAAATATTGACAATAAAAATGGTTTGATCTTTCCCGCTACAGTAATGCACTGTGAAAACACCTACGATAATTGCCATAATTTACATGTAAAAATAACAGTAGTAACACTTTTCATTTGACAGTAATACACTGTAGAAACATGATGAGGTGGCGGCTTGTCCAGCGTGTACCCCGCCTTCCGCCCGAATGCAGCTGAGATAGGCTCCAGCACCCCTCACCGCGACCCGAAAGGGACAAGCGGTAGAAAAAACTTTGATTTGACCGTAAAAACTGGCAGCTCAATCGCCCAAATGTTACTGTAATAATAACAGTATTACCGTTGTTTACATTTACAGTAAGAGTAAAACACCTACAATAATTGCCATAATTTACTTGTAAAAATAACAGTAGTACCACTATTTAATTGACAGTAATGCACTGTAAAAACACCTACAGTAAAAAAAAAAAAAGCCATAATTTACCTGTAAAAATAACAGTAGTACCACTTTTCAATTGACAGTAATACACTGTAGAAACATGATGAGGTGGCGACTTGTCCAGGGTGTACCCCGCCTTCCGCCCGAATGCAGCTGAGATAGGCTCCAGCACCCCCAACCGCGACCCCGAAAGAGACAAGCGGTAGAAAAAACTTTGATTTGACCGTAAAAACTGGCAGCTCAGTCGCCCAAATGTTACTGTAATAATAACATTATTACCGTTGTTTACATTTACAGTAAGAGTAAAACACCTAAAATAATTGCCATAATTTACTTGTAAAAATAACAGTAGTACCACTATTTTATTGACAGTAATGCACTGTAAAAACACCTAGGGTAAAAAAAAAAAAATTGCCATAATTTACCTGTAAAAATAACAGTAGTACCCCATTTCAATTTACAGTAATGCACTGTAAAAACACCTACAATAATTGCCATAATTTACTTGTAAAAATAACAGTAGTACCACTATTCTATTGACAGTAATGCACTGTAAAAACACCTAGGGTAAAAAAAAAAAATTGCCATAATTTACCTGTAAAAATAACAGTAGTACCCCTTTTCAATTTACAGTAATGCACTGTAAAAACACCTACAATAATTGCCATAATTTACCAGTAAAAACAACAGTAGTACCACTTTTCAATTGAACGTAATGCACCGTAGAAACAAAACACTTTGATTTGACTGTAAAAACTGGCAGCTCAGTGGCCCAAATGTTTCTGTAATAATAACAGTATTACCGCTGTTTACATTTACAGTAAGAGTAAAACACCTACAATAATTGCCATAATTTACTTGTAAAAATAACAGTAGTACCACTATTTTATTGACAGTAATGCACTGCAAAAACACCGAGGGTAAAAAAAAAATTGCCATAATTTACCTGTAAAAATAACAGTAGTACCACTTTTCAATTTACAGTAATGCACTGTAAAAACACCTACAATAATTGCCATAATTTACCAGTAAAAAAAACAGTAGTACCACTTTTCAATTGAACGTAATGCACCGTAGAAACAAAACATTTTGATTTGACCGTAAAAACTGGCAGCTCAGTCGCCCAAATGTTACTGTAATAATAACAGTATTACCGTTGTTTACATTTACAGTAAGAGTAAAACACCGACAATAATTGCCATAATTTACTTGTAAAAATAACAGTAGTACCACTATTTAATTGACAGTAATGCACTGTAAAAACACCTACGGTAAAAAAGAAATTGCCATAATTTACCTGTAAAAATAACAGTAGTACCACTTTTCAATTGACAGTAATGCACTGTAGAAACAAAACATTTTGATTCTACCCTAAAAACTGGCAGCTCAGTGGCCCAAATGTTACTGTAATATTAAAGGCCTACTGAAATGCAATTTTCTTATTTAAACGGGGATAGCAGGTCCATTCTAAGTGTCATACTTGGATCATTTCGCGATATTGCCATATTTTTGCTGAAAGAATTTAGTAGAGAACATCAACGATAAGGTTCGCAACTTTTGGTCGCTAGCAGACGAGTAGCGTGACGTCACAGGTTGTGGAGCTCCTCACATCTGCTCATTGTTTACAATCATCAGCGAGAGCGATTTGGACCGAGAAAGCGACGATTTCCCCATTAATTTGAGCGAGGATGAAAGATTTGTGGATGAGGAAAGTGAGAGTGAAGGACTAGAGGGCAGTGGGAGCAATTCAGATAGGGAAGATGCTGTGAGAGGCGGGTGGGACCTGATATTCAGCTGGGAATGACTAAAACAGTAAATAAACACAAGACATATATATACTCTATTAGCCACAACACAACCAGGCTTATATTTAATATGCCACAAATTAATCCCGCAAAACAAACACCTCCCCCCTCCCGTCCATATAACCCGCCAATACAACTCAAACACCTGCACAACACACTCAATCCCACAGCCCAAAGTACCGTTCACCTCCCCAAAATTCATACAACACATATATTTCCCCAAAGTCCCCAAAGTTACGTACGTGACATGCACATAGCGGCACGCACGTACGGGCAAGCGATCAAATGTTTGGAAGCCGCAGCTGCATGCGTACTCACGGTACCGCATCCGCGCATCCAACTCAAAGTCCTCCTGGTAAGAGTCTCTGTTGTCCCAGTTCTCCACAGGCCAATGGTAAAGCTTGACTGTCATCTTCCGGGAATGTAAACAATGAAACACCGGCTGTGTTATCGGGCACAACAGTCAGGGGGTGCATTCTACGGCGGGGGTGCGTTATCCGGCACAACACCTGCCGCAATACACTGCTTCCCACCTACAGCTTTCTTCTTTGCTGTCTCCATTGTTCATTGAACAAATTGCAAAAGATTCACCAACACAGATGTCCAGAATACTGTGGAATTTTGCGATGAAAACAGACGACTTAATAGCTGGCCACCATGCTGTCCCAAAATGTCCTCGACAATCCGTGACGTCACGCGCCGACGTCAGCATACCGAGACGTTTTCAGCAGGATATTTCGCGCGAAATTTAAAATTGCAAGCATGTGTTGCAATGTTAAGATTTCATCATTGATATATAAACTATCAGACTGCGTGGTCGGTAGTAGTGGGTTTCAGTAGGCCTTTAAGAGTATTATCGTTGTGTACATTTACAGTAATGCACCGTAAAAACATCCACCGTAGATTTGATGAAAAAAAACTGGTATCTCAGTCAATAGAATTTTAAAAACCATACAGGAATACACTTCCCCCCGCACCCCCATTTATACTAAATAAAACAACCAAAACCGTTTTTTTTTATTGTAATATGTACATATTTTTTCTTTACTGTGCTTGTTTGTTCATTTATTGACTGAAAGATGGACTCTCCGTTAGAATTGATAGACAATCGTTTCCTGTCTACTCTGTATTAAATATAATAATGTGTCACCTGCTGGATCCATGATGCATGCATTATGAATGTGTGTGTGTGTGTGTGTGTGTGTGTGTGTGTGTGTGTGTGTGTGTGTGTGTGTGTGTGTGTGTGTGTGTGTGTGTGTGTGTGTGTGTGTGTGTGTGTGTGTGTGTGTGTGTGTGTGTGTGCGTGTGTGTGTGAGTCTTACTTTAGCGCTGGCTTACAGAAGATAAACGAGGACGTTTTGTTCCCATCTCACTCCTTCCTTCCTGAGGGCCCACCTTCAGTAAAAAAGCCTGAGCGGGAATGACGGTGACATTATGGGGCCACTTGGCGGCCTGCTCGGATGAAGCGGTGAAGGAGGAAGGTGACAGAAGCGGGTTACACGTCCTGGCGCAGAAGAATCACATTTAGAGTCTGTACGGACTATTTGTGTTGGTGCTGTGTCAGCAACTTTTCATTTTCCCTTCCTAGAAGAAGTACATCATCATGAAAGTGCGGGGAGCTTCAAACTTGATTTTCATATCTTTCTGAAAAAGTACCTTACAGTCTAAAAAAAGGGCACAGTGATAAAGGTATAAGATACATATTTAGACCTTTATTTTGTAGGATTCCTATTACCTGTGAATTTAAGTAAACCCCTTGTGGAAGTCGCTTCCTAGCGGTCCCACTGACCTTTCAGTCGCGTCCGTATCCTCTCTCTCCTCCTGCTCCCGGCCGCTTACTGTTAAAGACAACAGATGATTAGAATAACACGCACCACATGTGAAATCTAATCACCTGCCAGCTGTGTCTCGCCGTCAGCACTGGCACGCCCCCGTCTGATGGTGCTCTGTCCTCAGCACCATGGACAGAGGCGGTGACTTTTGCTCCTGCAGGCAGCGCTGACAACATCTCTCTCCACACACCTGTTTTACTTTATATTGCAAACTAGCCCCTTCCTGCTCCGCCACGGATAAGAACATTGGTGCACGGCGTCAGTGTTGGCCGGGAAATCCAAAGAAGTGGGTTTAATTCCCGCTTGTTGTTGTTGTGTCAGAAAGAATTGCAAATGCGTGTTTTAATTGAGCTGAATTTGTTTGGGGAGCTCGAAATTCTGCTTTGGGACTCAATTTAGTTAGGGATGGTACTTTTATGGCACCGATTCACGTAAAATCCAACGATGCCATGTTCAATATCTAAGCATGGTTGCCGAATCTTCGCACTTCGGCACTTGGGGATCACTCCAGCAGCACTGAGAGCGGACTCAGCCAAACTACTTCTGGCTTCTGTTGCGATTTTCCATGCCAACATAGTAATCGACTCAAAAAACGCTCCAAAGTAAGTACTTTTCCAAAAATACGCTCGGTTGATTGTCCGGGCACCGAAGGGATTTCTGTGTGTGTGCGCGCACGTGTTAACAGAGTTGCTCATACAGAGGACAGCAGCTTGTTGTTCTTGTTTTTTTTGTTCTTCTTCTTCTTCTTTTAGTTCTTCTTCTTGTTCTTGTCGTTTGTCTTGCTCTTGTTCTTCTTCTAGTTCTTTTTCTTGTTCTTCTAGTTCGTCTTGTTCTTCTTGTTCGTCTTGTTCTTGTTCGTCTTGTGCTTGTTCATGTTCTTATTCTAGTTCTTCTAGTTCATCTCCTAGTTCTTCTAGTTAATCTTCTAGTTCATCTCCTTGTTCGTCTTCTTGTTCGTCATGTTCTTCTAGTTTGTCTTGTTCTTCTAGTTTGTCTAGTTTGTCTTGTTCTTCTAGTTCTTCTTGTTCTTCTTGTTCTTCTAGTTCTTCTTGTTCTTTTAGTTCTTCTCCTAGTTCTTCTACTTGTTCTTCTAGTTCTTCTTCTTCTCGTTTGTCTTGTTCTGCTTCTAGTTTTTCTTCTAGTTCGTCTTGTTCTTATTCTTCTTCTAGTTCTTCTTCTAGCTCTTCTTCTAGTTCGTCTTCTAGTATCTCTTTTAGTTTGTCGTCTTGTTCGCCTTGTTCTTGTTCTTCTACTTCATCTTGTTCTCCTTGTCCGTCTTCTTGTTCGTCTTGTTCCTCTAGTTCGTCTAGCTTGTCTTGTTCTTCTTGTTCTTTTAGTTCTTCTCCTAGTTCTTCTACATCTTCTAGTTCTTCTTCTAGCTCTTCTTCTTCTAGTTCTTCTTCTTGTTCTTCTAGTTCTTCTTCTTCTTCTAGTTCTTCTTCTTGTTCTTCTAGTTCTTCTTCTTCTCGTTTGTCTTGTTCTTGTTCTTCTAGTTTTTTTTCTAGTTCGTCTTGTTCTTATTCTTCTTTTAGTTCTTCTTCTAGTTCTTCTTCTAATTCGTCTTCTAGTTCCTCTTATAGTTCGTCGTCTTGTTCGTCTTTTTCTTCTTGTTCTTGTTCTCCTACTTCTTCTTGTTCTTCTAGTTATTCCTTGTTCTCCTTGTTCGTTTTCTTGTTCGTCTTGTTCCTCTAGTTCGTCTTGTTCTTGTTCTTCTAGTTCTTCTTGTTTTTCTAGTTCTTATTGTTATTTTAGTTCTTCTCCTAGTTCTTCCCCTAGTTCTTCTACTTCATCTAGTTCTTCTTCTAGCACTTCTTCTTCTTCTTCTTCTTCTAGATTTTCTTCTTGTTCTCGTAGTTATTCTTCTTCTCGTTTGTCTTGTTCTTCTTCTAGTTTTTCTTCTAGTTCGTCGTGTTCTTCTTGTTCTTCTTCTTCTTTTAGTTCTTCTTCTAGCTCTTCTTCTAGTCCGTCTTCTAGTTCCTCTTTTAGTTCGTCGTCTTGTTTGTCTTGTTCTTCTACTTCTTCTTGTTCCTCTAGTTCGTCTAGTTTGTCTTGTTCTTCTTGTTCTTCTAGTTCTTCTTGTGCTTTTAGTTTTTCTCCTAGTTCTTCTACTGCTTCTTCTTCTAGCTCTTCTTTTTCTCTTCTTCCAGTTTTTCTTCTAGTTCGTCTTGTTCTTCTTGTTCGTATTGATCTTATTCTTATTCTTCTTTTAGTTCTAGCTCTTCTTCCAGTTCGTCTTCTAGTTCCTCTTTTAGTTTTTCATCTTGTTCTTCTTATTCTTCTACTTCTTGTTATTCTAGTTATTCTTGTTCTCCTTGTTCGTCTTCTTGTTCGTCTTGTTCCTCTAGTTCGTCTAGTTTGTCTTGTTCTTCTAGTTCTTTTTCTAGTTCTTCTCCTAGTTCTTCTACTTCTTCTAGTTTTTCTTCTTCTAGCTCTTCTTCTTCTCCTTCTTCTAGTTCTTCTTCTTGTTCTTATTCTTCTACTTCTTCTTGTTCTTCTAGTTATTCTTGTTCTCCTTGTTCCTCTAGTTCGTCTAGTCTGTCTTGTTCTTCTAGTTCTTCGTGTTCTTCTCCTAGTTCTTCTACTTCTTCTAGTTCTTCTTCTTCTAGCTCTTCTTTTTCTTCTTCTAGTTCTTCTTCTTGTTCTTCTTCTTGTTCTTCTTCTTCTCGTTTGTCTTGTTGTTGTTCTTCTTCCAGTTTTTCTTCTAGTTCCTCTTGTTCTTCTTGTTCGCCTTGTCAAGGCTGGAGCCAATTATTCATATTGACATTGTTTCTTATGCAGAAATGTGCTTCACCGTACAAACTTCTCAATTTACGAACCCTGTTGAAGAACCAATTAAGCTCTTACATGGAGGTTCCACTGTATATTGTTACACTTCACTGTTCCTGCTTCGTCCACACAAAAAAACAAACATAGGTTGACGTGTGCATTTGAGTGACGCTCAAAGAGAATTCCGATTGGCCAAAATGACGCTGATTAGCTCAAATGTGCGTAGAAGTTGCAAGCATTGGAGAAAAAACCATGAGAAGCTGAGTTGGTATCAATATTCCATCTGTGGACACACGGGGTGTAAATAATAGGAGTGATTTACAGTCCCACTTCCTGTAAGGCCGTGATCTTCTTCCTCCACGCCTCGCCCCAGAAGGGCTCTGCCTTTTCCATCTGCTGCCTGCTGTGGCCGGCTGTGTGGGACGTTTCCTGGAGCCGCTGTCAGCGCCGCCAGACCTTCCAGGGAAAACAAGCAGCACTTGAGGATCCTCGCCTGGGGCGCTGGCACCGTCTGCCCTGGTGAGCGTCAGGATTTGTCAGAACTGCCACTCGGACTCAGACTTCACACTCCGGGCCACATGGAAACGTTTGCGTCACGGATTGGCCGACGGAGTGTTTGCTGGCTCCGGCCAGCAGCTGTTGGGCGCTGAGCGCACATCTGCAGAAGAATCCATCTCCGAGCGCTAGAATCCTCGCGACAAACAGCTCTTTGTCTTCTTGGGCTGCTGGGATTTATGGCTCTTTGAAGGGAGTCAGGTCTTGAAGAACTGGTCCTGGCAAAAAAGAACTGTTCCTGGCAAAAAGAACTGGTCCTTGCAAAAAGAACTGGTCCTTGCAAAAAGAACTAGTCCTGGCTCTTTGTTTTGTTTTTTTTGTTTTTGCTTCATCAAGGAAACGATCCATGGCAGCAATTCCAAGAGTCATTGAAATACTCACTATGGTTGGGAATTATTCAGAAGTATTCACTAGAATTCGATTTTTGTTGTATTTTCCTTGTAAATGACAGTGGCAACACTATTTCCTTAAAAAACTTTGGATATTGTTACTTTGCGATATCTTGCTAGCATGCTAAGTTTGAGCAGGCTAAATGTTTACATGTTAGTTTTATACCTATAAAAGTGGCTAAAATGCTAACATGTTAATAGTTAACATACCAGTAAGACAGTACCAAGCAACAATATCCATGATTATGCCTATGAAAGTAGCTAAAATGCTAAGTCATGGATATTGTAGCTTGCCGCTATTTCTTAACATGTTTACATTCTCGCAGATTTTTATAGGTATAAAAATAAAAGTCCTGGATATTGTAGATTGGCGCTATCTTGTTAGCCTGCTCAGTGTTATTAACGGTCTTATTTTCTTGTGTTTCAAGTACATGGGTTAAACTTGGTCGTCAAAGAAGCCGGGAGGGTCTGGTAGATATGGCGATATCTTGCTTGCATGCTACGTTTTAGCAGGCTAAATGTTAACGTGTTAGTTTTATACCTATAAAACTGGCTAAAATGCTAACACGTTAATACTTAACATACCAGTAAGACAGTACCAAGCAACAATATCCATGATTATGCCTATGAAAGTAGCTAAAATGCTAAGTCATGGATATTGTAGCTTGCCGCTATTTCTTAACATGTTTACATTCTCGCAGATTTTTATAGGTATAAAACTAAAAGTCCTGGATATTGTAGATTGGCGCTATCTCGTTAGTCTGCTCAGTGTTATTAACGGCCTTATTTTCTTGTGTTTCAAGTACATGGGCCAAACGTAGCCAACAAAGAGGCCGTGAGGGTCTAGTAGATATGGCGATATCTTGCTAGCATGCTAAGTTTGAGCAGGCTAAATGTTAACATGTTAATTTTATACCTATAAAACTGGCTAAAATGCTAACACGTTAATACTTAACATACCAGTAAGACAGTACCAAGCAACAATATCCATGATTATGCCTATGAAAGTAGCTAAAATGCTAAGTCATGGATATTGTAGCTTGCCGCTATTTCTTAACATGTTTACATTCTCGCAGATTTTTATAGGTATAAAAATAAAAGTCCTGGATATTGTAGATTGGCGCTATCTTGTTAGCCTGCTCAGTGTTATTAACGGTCTTATTTTCTTGTGTTTCAAGTACATGGGCCAAACTTGGTCGTCAAAGAAGCCGGGAGGGTCTGGTAGATATGGCGATATCTTGCTTGCATGCTAAGTTTTAGCAGGCTAAATGTTAACGTGTTAGTTTTATACCTATAAAACTGGCTAAAATGCTAACACGTTAATACTTAACATACCAGTAAGACAGTACCAAGCAACAATATCCATGATTATGCCTATGAAAGTAGCTAAAATGCTAAGTCATGGATATTGTAGCTTGCCGCTATTTCTTAACATGTTTACATTCTCGCAGATTTTTATAGGTATACAACTAAAAGTCCTGGATATTGTAGATTGGCGCTATCTCGTTAGTCTGCTCAGTGTTATTAACGGCCTTATTTTCTTGTGTTTCAAGTACATGGGCCAAACGTAGCCAACAAAGAGGCCGTGAGGGTCTGGTAGATATGGCGATATCTTGCTAGCATGCTAAGTTTGAGCAGGCTAAATGTTAACATGTTAATTTTATACCTATAAAACTGGCTAAAATGCTAACACGTTAATACTTAACATACCAGTAAGACAGTACCAAGCAACAATATCCATGATTATGCCTATGAAAGTAGCTAAAATGCTAAGTCATGGATGTTGTAGCTTGCCGCTATTTCTTAACATGTTTACATTCTAGCAGATTTTTAGAGGTATAAAACTAAAAGTCCTGGATATTGTAGCTTGGCGCTATCTTGTTAGCCTGCTCAGTGTTATTAACAGTCTTATTTTCTTGTGTTTCAAGTACATGGGCCAAACTTGGTCATCAAAGAAGCCGGGAGGGTCTGGTAGATATGGCGATATCTTGCTTGCATGCTAAGTTTTAGCAGGCTAAATGTTAACGTGTTAGTTTTATACCTATAAAACTGGCTAAAATGCTAACACGTTAATACTTAACATACCAGTAAGACAGCACCAAGCAACAATATCCATGATTATGCCTATGAAACTAGCTAAAATGCTAAGTCATTGATATTGTAGCTTGGCGCTATTTCTAAACATGTTTACATTCTAGCAGATTTGTATAGGTATAAAACTAAAAGCCCTGGATATTGTAGCTTAGCGCTATCTTGATAGCCTGCTCAGTGTTATTAGCAGTCTTATTTTCTTGTGTTTCAAGTAAATGGGCCAAACGTAGCCGTCAAAGAAGCCGGGAGGGTCTGGTGGATATGGCGATATCTTGCTTGCATGCTAAGTTTTAGCAGGCTAAATGTTAACATGTTAGTTTTATACCTATAAAACTGGCGAAAATGCTAACATGTTAATAGTTAACATACCAGTAAGACAGTGCCAAGCAACAATATCCATGATTATGCCTATGAAAATAGCTAAAATGCTAAGTCATGGATATTGTAGCTTGGCGCTATTTCTTAACATGTTTACATTCTAGCAGATTTTTAGAGGTATAAAACTAAAAGTCCTGGATATTGTAGCTTAGCGCTATCTTGTTAGCCTGCTCAGTGTTATTAGATTTTCTTGTGTTTCAAGTACATGGGCCAAACGTAGCCGTCAAAGAAGCCGGGAGGGTCTGGTAGATATGGCGATATCTTGCTTGCATGCTAAGTTTTAGCAGGCTAAATGTTAACATGTTAGTTTTATACCTATAAAACTGGCGAAAATGCTAACATGTTAATAGTTAACATACCAGTAAGACAGTGCCAAGCAACAATATCCATGATTATGCCTATGAAAATAGCTAAAATGCTAAGTCATGGATATTGTAGCTTGGCGCTATTTCTTAACATGTTTACATTCTAGCAGATTTTTAGAGGTATAAAACTAAAAGTCCTGGATATTGTAGCTTAGCGCTATCTTGTTAGCCTGCTCAGTGTTATTAGATTTTCTTGTGTTTCAAGTACATGGGCCAAACGTAGCCGTCAAAGAAGCCGGGAGGGTCTGGTAGATATGGCGATATCTTGCTTGCATGCTAAGTTTTAGCAGGATAAATGTTAACATGTTAATAGTTAACATACCAGTAAGACAGTGCCAAGCAACAATATCCATGATTATGCCTATGAAAGTAGCTAAAATGCTAAGTCATGGATATTGTAGCTTGGCGCTATTTCTTAACATGTTTACATTCTAGCAGATTTTTAGAGGTATAAAACTAAAAGTCCTGGATATTGTAGCTTGGCGCTATCTCGTTAGCCTGCTCAGTGTTATTAACGGTCTTATTTTCTTGTGTTTCAAGTACATGGGCCAAACGTAGCCAACAAAGAGGCCGTGAGGGTCTGGTAGATATGGCGATATCTTGCTAGCATGCTAAGTTTGAGCAGGCTAAATGTTAACATGTTAGTTTTATACCTATAAAACTAGCTAAAATGCTAACACGTTAATACTTAACATACCAGTAAGACAGTACCAAGCAACAATATCCATGATTATGCCTATGAAAGTAGCTAAAATGCTAAGTCATGGATGTTGTAGCTTGCCGCTATTTCTTAACATGTTTACATTCTAGCAGATTTTTAGAGGTATAAAACTAAAAGTCCTGGATATTGTAGCTTGGCGCTATCTTGTTAGCCCGCTCAGTGTTATTAACAGTCTTATTTTCTTGTGTTTCAAGTACATGGGCCAAACTTGGTCATCAAAGAAGCCGGGAGGGTCTGGTAGATATGGCGATATCTTGCTTGCATGCTAAGTTTTAGCAGGCTAAATGTTAACGTGTTAGTTTTATACCTATAAAACTGGCTAAAATGCTAACACGTTAATACTTAACATACCAGTAAGACAGCACCAAGCAACAATATCCATGATTATGCCTATGAAACTAGCTAAAATGCTAAGTCATTGATATTGTAGCTTGGCGCTATTTCTTAACATGTTTACATTCTAGCAGATTTGTATAGGTATAAAACTAAAAGTCCTGGATATTGTAGCTTAGTGCTATCTTGTTAGCCTGCTCAGTGTTATTAGCAGTCTTATTTTCTTGTGTTTCAAGTACATGGGCCAAACGTAGCCGTCAAAGAAGCCGGGAGGGTCTGGTAGATATGGCGATATCTTGCTTGCATGCTACGTTTTAGCAGGCTAAATGTTAACATGTTAGTTTTATACCTATAAAACTGGCGAAAATGCTAACATGTTAATAGTTAACATACCAGTAAGACAGTGCCAAGCAACAATATCCATGATTATGCCTATGAAAATAGCTAAAATGCTAAGTCATTGATATTGTAGCTTGGCGCTATTTCTTAACATGTTTACATTCTAGCAGATTTGTATAGGTATAAAACTAAAAGTCCTGGATATTGTAGCTTAGCGCTATCTTGTTAGCCTGCTCAGTGTTAATAGCAGTCTTATTTTCTTGTGTTTCAAGTACATGGGCCAAACGTAGCCGTCAAAGAAGCCGGGAGGGTCTGGTAGATATGGCGATATCTTGCTTGCATGCTAAGTTTGAGCAGGCTAAATGTTAACATGTTAGTTTTATACCTATAAAACTGGCTAAAATGCTAACACATTAATAGTTTACATACCCGTAAGACAGTACCAAGTAACAATATCCATGATTATGCCTATGAAAGTAGCTAAAATGCTAAGTCATGGATATTGTAGCTTGGCGCTATTTCTTAACATGTTTACATTCTAGCAGATTTTTATAGGTATAAAACTAAAAGTCCTGGATATTGTAGCTTGGCGCTATCTTGTTAGCCTGCTCAGTGTTATTAACGGCCTTATTTTCTTGTGTTTCAAGTACATGGGCCAAACTTGGTCGTCAAAGAAGCCGGGAGGGTCTGGTAGATATGGCGATATCTTGCTTGCATGCTAAGTTTTAGCAGGCTGAATGTTAACATGTTAGTTTTATACCTATAAAACTGGCTAACATGCTAACACGTTAATAATTAACATACCAGTAAGACAGTACCAAGCAACAATATCCATGATTATGCCTATGAAAGTAGCTAAAATGCTAAGTCATGGATATTGTAGCTTGGCGCTATTTCTTAACATGTTTACATTCTAGCACATTTTTAGAGGTATAAAACTAAAAGTCCCGGATATTGTAGCTTGGCGCTATCTTGTTAGCCTGCTCAGCGTCAACAAGCAATTATCGACAGTTAATCACACGAGTTAACTGGTCACTACTGACAGTTGATCACACAAGTTAACTGGTTAATATCGACAGTTAAACACATGAGTTAACAGATTATTATTGACAGTTAATCATGTGAGTTAACTGGTTATCATTGACAGGTAATCACGGGAGTTAACTTGTTATCATTGACAGTCAATCACACCAGGTAACTGGTTATTACTGACAGTCAATCACACAAGTTAACTGGTTATTACTGACAGTTAATCACACAAGTTAACTGGTTATTATTGACAGTGAATCACACAAGTTAACTTATCTTTGACAGTTTATCACACAACTTAACTTGTTATCATTGACAGTTAATCACGTGAGTTAACTTGTTATGATTGACATTCAATCATGCGAGTTAAATGGTTATTATTGACAGTCAATCACGTGAGGTAACTGGTTATCATTGACAGTTAATAACATGCGTTAACTGGTTATTACTGACAGTCAATCACACAAGTTAACTGGTTATTACTGACAGTTGATCACACAAGTTAACTGGTTAATATTGACAGTTAATCACATGAGTTTACTGATTATTATTGACAGTTAATCACACGAGTTAACTGGTTATTACTGACAGTTGATCACACAGGTTAACTGGTTAATATTGACAGTTAATCACATGAGTTTACTGATTATCATTGACAGTTAATCACACGAGGTAACTATTTATTATCGACAGTTAATCACACGAGTTAACTGGTTATTATAGACAGTTAATCACACGAGTTAACTGGTTATTACTGACAGTCAATCAAACAAGTTAACTTGTTAATACTGTCAGTTAATGACACAGGTTAACTGGTTATTAATGACAGTTAATCACACTAGTTAACTGGCTATTATTGACAGTTAATCACATGGGTGAACTGGTTGTCATTGACAGTTAATCACGTGACTTAACTGGTTATCATTGACATGTAATCATGTGAGTTAACTGGTTATTGTTGACAGTTAATCACACAAGGTAACTGTTTATTATCGACAGTTAATCACACAAGTTAACTGGTTATTATCGAGAGTTAATCACACAAGTTAACTGGTTATTACTGACACTTAATCACACGAGTTAAATGGTTATTACTGACAGTTAATCACAAGAGTTAGCTGGTTATTACTGACAGTTAATCACACGAGTTAACTGGTTATTATCGACAGTTAATTACACGGGTGAAATGGTTTTCATCGACAGTTAATCACATGGGTGAACTGGTTATCATCGACAGTTAATCACACAAGTTAACTGGTTATTACTGACAGTTAATCACACGAGTTAACTGGTTATTATTGACAGTTAATCACACGGGTGAACTGGTTATCATTGACAGTTAATCACGTGAGTTAACTGGTTATCATTGACATGTAATCATGTGAGTTAACTGTTTATTATCGACAGTTAATCACACAAGTTAACTGGTTATTAACAACAGTTAATCACACAAGTTAACTGGTTATTACTGACAGTTAATCACATGAGTTAACTGGTTATTATTGACACTTAATCACACAAGTTAAATGATTAATACTGACAGTTACTGGTTATTACTGACAGTTAATCACACGAGTTAACTGGTTATTATCGACAGTTAATCACACGGGTGAACTGGTTATCATCGACAGTTAATCACACAAGTTAACTGGTTATTACTGACAGTTAATCACACGAGTTAACTTGTTATTACTGACAGTTAATCACACGAGTTAACTTGTTATTACTGACAGTTAATCACACGAGTTAACTTGTTATTACTGACAGTTAATCACAATTTCCATCTTGTGGTCCTTATCTCTTCACATCTTGAGAGCTGCATGAATTAAAGAGGCGGCACATTAACGCTGTGTTTATGTATGCGTGCAGTGATACATGCATCCTGCTAAATGAGGCCGCGTGCGTGCGTGTGTGTGTGTGTGTGTGTGTGTGTGTGTGTGTGTGTGTGTGTGTGTGTGTGTGTGTGTGTGTGTGTGTGTGTGTGTGTGTGTACAGGTCTCCCCGTTGCCCGTATCGGAGATCATTGCGCATCCATCAGCGTGCCGCTAAGCGGAGGATACGAGACGGCTCTCACTTTGCCGTCGCTGATCAATGCTCATAAACATTTCATGTCATCATCAGCCGTCAGGCGGCACAATAACACGCCGCTAACGCCTCGGCGGGCACGGTTGGCGGCGCACGAGGGCACGCAGAGTCCTCGCCGGAACATCTGCAGCGAGCACTTTGGCGTAACGCAGCGCAAAGAACACACACGTTAGCGTGTCTCACACGCCATTGAACACACACACTTTGAACCGTTTAGTGTGTGTGTGTGTGTGTGTGTCTGTGTGTGTGTTGTGTGGCTATTATCTAGGGAGGGCTTTACAAAGTAAGCCAATTTATCCGAGGTATCCCAGCTTGAATTAGCGGCTAATGACTCTATTAGCTTTCATTTTTGCGGCGAGGACATTTGCAGGCATAAATTAGGCGAGGATCATCGGCAAAGTGTCACGGCCAAAGGACAGTTTGCAAATACGACAGCCGGGCCGGCCGCTGATTTAGACGTCTCTGCAGACTTTGTCGCCGAGCGCGACAGACTCGTGCCAGTCAAGCGCCCCCCCCCTTCTCTCGCCGCCGTCCCTGAAAAGGTCAACTTGACGCGGGCGCGGCACATCCAGCTGCCCCCCTGTCGGCCCCGCTGATCAAAATCAGATGGACTTAAGACCGCCTATCGATCGGGCCTTAGGCAAATGTTGTCCCGGAACCCGGTCCTCGTCTTCTGCGCATACTATTAGGCGCCGGCAAATTCCAGTCATGAGGGGCCGGACCACGGGGGGGATTAGGCGGCGGCTGAAGGAGGGGAGAGGGAGCCAGGAGGCGGGACTTCTTGAAGGACAGATGTCATTCATTCGACCTTTGACCTTTGCAAGGTCTTGGTCCTGGAAGAAGGGTCCATGAGGAGCAGACCCCACTATACAGCCAGGGCCTGGATGTCAGCACAATGGAAGCCAAACCAACAAAATCAGTGACAAAAGGAGGACAGAAACTCCTTTTGGGATGAAAACAGTCCAACAGGAGAAGGAAAAAGTAGCAAATGTCCTACTTTTGAACTGACTGAATGATGCCGGTGCTATTGGGTACCGAGTCACCTCAAGTCAAAGAGTAACAAATGTCCTACATGTGTAAGCACTGACTGAATGATGTCGGTGCTATTGGGTACCGAGTCACCGCAAATCAAAGAGTAGAAAATGTCCTATTTTGATCAGCATTTACTGAATGATGTCGGACTATTGGATACCAAGTCACCTCAAATCAAAGAGTAGCAAACATCCTACTTTTGTAAGCACTGGCTGAATGATGTCGGTGCTATTGGGTACCGAGTCACCTCAACTCAAAGAGTCGCAAATGTCCTACTTTTGTAATCACTGACTGAATTATGTGGGTGCTATTGGGTACTGAGTCGCCTCAAATCAAAGTGTAGGAAATGTCCTACTTTTGAAAGAACTGACTGAATGATGTCGGTGATATTGGGTACTGTCGGAGGCAGATATTTACATATATCCGTATTTAAGTATTACTTCTTTAATTTCATAATCATATTACAAAACAGCTAGTGTTTTTCTTCCAATTGTGGTCTTTTGGTTGTCTGCAAATACTGTGTGCTAACCTTGAATATGGAATGTAAGAAAGAGAGATACTCCTTCTTCTTATCTATTCTTATGTCCAGGTGCGGAGGACAATGGGCATGTGTTTAGGCTGGAAAGACAAGACAACGAGGGTGGGAGGGAGAGAGACTTTATAGAAGAGAAGGTTGCCATTTTTGAGATTAGACCATCTTAGCTGCGCGATTGAATGTTCTATGCTGGACTGGTCTCATGATATTTACAAAGCTTTGCAAATATATTACAAAATACCTATTCTGTCTCTGGTGGTTCTTTTACTCAGCTTTAAGTGTCGTAAAGAGCTTGGGAGTGACCAGAAACTTGAATTCCCTGGGAGGAACAACTGGTCCAAACGCAACAGTACCGAGTCACCTCAAGTCAAAGAGTAACAAATGTCCTACTTGTGTAAGCACTGACTGAATGATGTCATTGCTATTGGGAAACGAGTCAACTCAAATCAAAGAGTAGCAAATGCCCTACTTTCGTAAGCAATGACTAAATGATGTCGGTGCTATTGGGTACCGAGTGACCTCAAATCAAAGAGTAGCAAATGTCTTACTTTTGTAAGCACTGACTGAATGATGTCGGTGCTATTGGGTATTGAGTCACCTCAAATCAAAAAGTAGCAAATGTCCTACTTTTAAAAGAACTGACTGAATGATGTCGGTGATATTGGGTATTGAGTCACCTCAAATCAAAAAGTAGCAAATGTCCTACTTTTAAAAGAACTGACTGAATGATGTCGGTGCTATTGGGTACCGAGTCACCTCAAATCAAAGAGTAGCAAATGTCCTACTTTTGTAAGCAGTGAATAAATGATGTTGGTGCTATTGGGTACCGAGTAACCTCACATCAAAGAGTAGCAAATGTCTTACTTTTTGTAAGCACTGGCTGAATGATGTCGGTGCTATTGGGTAGAGAGTCACCTCACATCAAAGAGTAGCAAATGTCCTACTTTTGTAAGCAGTGAATGAATGACGTCGGTGCTATTAGGTACCGAGTCACCTCAAGTCAAAGAGTAACAAATGTCCTACTTGTGTAAGCACTGACTGAATGATGTCGGTGCTATTGGGTACCGAGTCACCTCAAGTCAAAGAGTAGAAATTGTCTTATTTTTGTAAGCACTGACTGACTTATGTCAGTGCTATTGGGTACTGAGTCACCTCAAGTCAAAGAGTAGAAAATGTCTTATTTTTGTAAGCACAGACTGACTTATGTCGGTACTATTGGGTACCGAGTCACCTCAAATCAAAGAGTAGCAAATGTCTTATTTCCGTTAGCACAGACTGACTTATGTCGGTGCTATTGGGTACCGAGTCACCTCAAGTCAAAGAGTAGCAAATGTCCTACTTTTGTAAGAACTGGCTGAATGATGTCGGTGCTATTGGGTACCGAGTCACCTCAAGTCAAAGAATAGCAAATGTCTTACATTTGTAAGCAATAACTGAATGATGTCGGTGCTATTGGGTACCGAGTCACCACAAATCAAAGAGTAGCAAATGTCCTACTTGTGTAAGCACTGACTGAATGATGTCGGTGCTATTGGGTACCGAGTCACCTCAAATCAAAGAGTAGCAAATGTCTTACTTTTGTAAGCACTGACTGAACGATGTCGGTGCTATTGGGTACCGAGTCACCTCACATCAAAGAATAGCAAATGTCCTACTTTTATCAGCACTGACTGAATGATGTCGGTGCTATTGGGTACTGAGTCACCTCAAGTCAAAGAGTAGAAAATGTCTTATTTTTGTAAGCACAGACTGACTTATGTCGGCGCTATTGGGTACCGAGTCACCTCACATTAAAGAGTAGCAAATGTTCTACTTTTGTAAGCACTGGCTGAATGATGTCGGTGTTATTGGGTACCAAGTGACCTCAAATCAAAGGGTAGCAAATGTCCTACTTGTGTAAGCAGTGGCTGAATGATGTCGGTGCTATTGGGTATTGAGTCACCTAACATGAAGTGGTGTCATATTTGGACACGTGTCACGTCCAATTGCAGACTGAACATAAACAATCAGTTAGAAGGGACTCAGCGAAAAGTGAAACTTCACTTTTTTGGGAGTTTTGCCAACCATTCACAAATGTTTGTCTTTTTTTTGCTTTCTAACTCCTAAAAATATGGCAAGTAAGAGGTGGCTAACATTGCAAAGAATGGAAGTTCTCTAAAATGACTCCATTTACGTGTCGTGAGCTGAATATTATCAAGTATTGACCATATAGTTATTAGAAGCGCTAACACCGAGGAACTACTTTTAGCAGTGGCGTGATCACAGAGAGCTAACTGGCTTACGTTGCTATATTGACATGTCGAGCCGCTGCATGGCCTCTGAGATGGTGAAAGTTCATTCTAGATGATACAGCTTAACTCTCAGCTAGAAAGTAGACAAGTCACAAGTTGACCAATTTACAGTAAAAAAGAAGATGAAGAAAGTGATCAAGAAGGAAATAAGGAGATAAAGAAGGAGATGAAAAGGAGATAAAGAAGAAGATGAAGAAGGAGATGAAGGTGATAAAGAAGGAGATAAAAAGGAGATAAAAAGGAGATAAAAAGGAGATAAAGAAGGATATGAAGAAGGTTATAAAGAAGGAGATAAGGAGATAAAGAAGGAGATGAATAAGGTGATAAAGTAGAAGATGAAAAGGAGATAAAGACGGAGATAAAGAAGATAAAGAAAGAGATTAATAGGAGATAAAGAAGGTGATAGAGAGGGAGATGAAGAAGGAGATGAAACAGAGATAAAGGAGGAGATGGAGACAGAGATGAAGAATGAGATAAAGGAGATGAAAAGGCGATAAAGAAGCTGACAAAGAAGGAGATAAAGAAGGAGATTAATATGAGATAAAGAAGGTGATAAAGGAGATAAAAAGGAGATAAAGAAGGAGATGAAGAAGGTGATAAAGAAGGTGATAAGGAGATGAAGAAGGTGATAAAGAAGGAGATGAAAAGGAGATAAAGAAGGATATGAAGAAGATGATAAAGAAGGAGATAAGGAGTTAAAGAAGGAGATGAATAAGGTGATAAAGAAGGAGATGAAAAAGAGATAAAGAAGATAAAGAAGGAGTTTAATAGGAGATAAAGAAGGTGATAGAGAAGGAGATAAAGAAGGAGATAAAGAAGGAGATGAAGAAGGAGATGAAACGAAGATGAAGTCAGGGATGAAGAATGAGATAAAGGAGATGAAAAGGCAATAAAGAAGGAGATGAAGAAGGTGATAAAGAAGGAGAAGAATGAGATAAAGAAGCTGACAAAGAAGGAGATAAATAAGGAGATTAATAGGCGATAAAGAAGGTGATAGAGAAGGAGATAAAGAAGGAGATGAAACGGAGATAAAGGAGGAGATGAAGAGAGACATGAAGTAGGTGATAAAGAAGGAGATAAAAAGGAGATAAAAAGGAGATAAAGAAGGATATGAAGAAGGTGATTAAGAAGGTGATTAAGAAGGAGATAAAGAAGGATACGAAGAAGGTGATAAAGAAGGAGATGAAAAGGAGATAAAGAATGAGATAAAGAAGATAAAGAAGGAGATTAATAGGAGTTAAAGAAGGTGATAGAGAAGGAGATAAAGAAGGAAATGAAGAAGGAGATGAAACGGAGATAAAGGGGGAGATGAAGACAGGGATGAAGCCTGAGATAAAAGAGATGAAAAGGCAATAAAGAAGGAGATGAAGAAGGTGATAAAGAAGGAGATGAATGAGATAAAGGAGATAAAGAAGCTGACAAAGAAGGAGATTAATAGGAGGTAAAGAAGGTGATAGAGAAGGAAATGAAAAGGCGATAAAGAAGGAGATGAAGAAGGTGATAAAGAAGATGAATGAGATGAAGGAGATGAAGAAGGAAATGAAAGAGGAGATGAAGAAGGTGATAAAGAAGGAGATAAAGGAGATGAAAAGGAGATAAAGGAGATGATTAAGGAGAAAGGGTGATAATGAAGGAGATAAAAGAGATGAAAAGGAGATGAAGGTGATGAAGAAGGAGAAGAAGAAGGAGATAAATAGGAGATGAAGAAGGTTGAAGGTGAGAAGAAGA
>NC_084568.2:29897500-29912500 GCF_033978685.3 Nerophis lumbriciformis | reverse complement strand
CTAAAGCTAGCACATAGCAAGTTATAGGTGCTATGCTCGTGAGGTCTTGACAGCTACCTATTGTAATTTTATGAGAATCCCAAAAAAACAAATGCTTATGATGGTAATAGCCCGTATGCTAACAGCTATCATGCTAACAACTGACGTGGACCACCTTGTAATTAAACCTTCGCAAGAAGGTTGCTAAAAATGCTAAATGCTAACTTGCAACGTAAAATGCTAAAGCTAGTACCTAGAATATTATAGATGCTATGTGCGTGAGGTCTTAACAGCTACCTATTGTAATTTTGTGAGAATCTTAACAATGCTTAGCTAACAGCTAACATGCTAACAACCCACGTGGACCACCTTGTGATTATACCGGATCATCGCTTCCTTCGCAAGACGGTTGCTAAAAGAGCTAAATGCTAACGTGCGATGTAAAATGCTAAAGCTAGCACTTAGCAAGCTATGGGTACTAAATACGTTATTACAGGCACAATACTGTTAGTATTTGAATATGATTGCACAATAACAAGGTACAGTTTAATGTCAAATCATTCATAATTCAAAATTACATTAAAATAATGTTTGTATTTTGTTAGTAAAGCTTCCTTTAAATATCACCTAGCAACACCAAGGAGTAGAAAGTAGCATACAGCTCGTAGCATTCTCTTCTTCTACACTCCTGGTACAAAGACAACATATTTGATGTTCAAACTGATAAACTTTTTTTTTTGTTGCAAATAATCATTAACTCTAGAATTTGATGCCAGCAACACATGAAAAAGAAGTTGGGTGGCAATAAATACTGATAAAGTTGAGGAATGCTCATCAAACACTTATTTGGAACATCCCACAGGTGAACAGGCAAATTGGGAACAGGTGGGTGCCATGATTGGGTATAAAAGTAGATTCCATGAAATGCTCAGTCATTCACAAACAAGGATGGGGCGAGGGTCACCACTTTGTCAACAAATGCGTGAGCAAATTGTTGAACGGTTTAAGAAAAACCTTTCTCAACCAGCTATTGCAAGGAATTTAGGGATGTCACCATTTACGGTTCGTAATATCATCAAAGGGTTCAGAGAATCTGGAGAAATCACTGCACTTAAGCAGCTAAGCCCGTGACCTTCGATCCCTCAGGCTGTACTGCATCAACAAGCGACATCAGTGTGTAAAGGATATCACCACATGGGCTCAGGAACACTTCAGAAACCCACTGTCAGTAACTACAGTTGGTCGCTACATCTGTAAGTGCAAGTTAAAACTCTCCTATGCAAGGCGAGAACCGTTTATCAACAACACCCAGAAACGCCGTCGGCTTCGCTGGGCCTGAGCTCATCTAAGATGGACTGATACAAAGTGGAAAAGTGTTCTGTGGTCTGACGAGTCCACATTTCAAATTGTTTTTGGAAACTGTGGACGTCGTGTCCTCCGGACCAAAGAGGAAAAGAACCATCCGGATTGTTATAGGCGCAAAGTTGAAAAGCCAGCATCTGTGATGGTATGGGGGTGTATTAGTGCCCAAGACATGGGTAACTTACACACCTGTGAAGGCACCATTAATGCTGAAAGGTACATACAGGTTTTGGAGCAACATATGTTGCCATCCAAGCAACGTTACCATGGACGCCCCTGCTTATTTCAGCAAGACAATGCCAAGCCACGTGTTACATCAACGTGGCTTCATAGTAAAAGAGTGCGGGTACTAGACTGGCCTGCCTGTAGTCCAGTTCTGTCTCCCATTGAAAATGTGTGGCGCATTATGAAGCCTAAAATACCACAACGGAGACCCCGGACTGTTGAACAACTTAAGCTGTACATCAAGCAAGAATGGGAAAGAATTCCACCTGAGAAGCTTAAAAAATGTGTCTCCTCAGTTCCCAAACGTTTACTGAGTGTTGTTAAAAGGAAAGGCCATGTAACACAGTGGTGAACATGCCCTTTTCCAACTACTTTGGCACGTGTTGCAGCCATGAAATTCTAAGTTAATTATTATTTGCAAAGAAAAAATAAAGTTTTTGAGTCTGAACATCAAATATCTTGTCTTTGTAGCATATTCAACTGAATATGGGTTGAAAAGGATTTGCAAATCATTGTATTCCGTTTATATTTACATCTAACACAATATCCCAACTCATATGGAAACAGGGTTTGTATATACTTGTGTGATGACTGTATTATGCTGATAGTATATATTTTTAGCATGAATTGATTAACGTGGACCCCGACTTAAACAAGTTGAAAAACTTATTCGGGTGTTACCATTTAGTGGTCAATTGTATGGAATATGTACTGAACTGTGCAATCTACTAATAAAAGTTTCAATCAATCAATCAATCAATATACACCTCAATGACCACAGTCAGTCGCCCCCTGGCATCCTGGAGGCACACAGTAGTCTAGACCAGGGGTCGGCAACCCGCGGCTCTAGAGCCGCATAGCACCGCTATAGTGGCTCTCTGGAGCTTTTTCAAAAATGTTTGAAAAATGGAAAAAGTTGAGGGGAAAAAAATATATTTTTTTGTTTTAATATGGTTTCTGTAGGAGGACAAACATGACACAAACCTCCCTAATTGTTATAAAGCACACTGTTTATATTAAACATGCTTCACTGATTCGAGTATTTGGCGAGCTTCGTTTTGTCCTACTAATTTTGTCAGTCCTTGAACTCACCTTAGTTTGTTTACATGTTTATCTTTCTGCGACTTTCTAGGACGTGTTTTATGCCACTTATTTTTCTGTCTCATGTTGTCCACCAAACTTTTAACGTTGTGCATGAATCCACAAAGGTGAGTTTTGTTGATGTTATTGACTTGTGTGGAGTGCTAATCAGACATATTTGGTCACTGCATGACTGCGAGCTAATCGATGCTAACATGCTATTTCGGCTAGCTATATGTACATATTGCATAATTATTCCTCATTTGTAGCTATATTTGAGCTCATTTAGTTTCCTTTAAGTCATATTAATTCAATTTATATCTCATGACACACTATCTGTATGTAATATGGCTTTTAATTTTTTGCGGCTCCAGACAGATTTGTTTTTGTATTTTTGGTCCAATAAGGCTCTTTCAACATTTTGGGTTGCCAACCCCTGGTCTAGACCAACATCTGAACTGAATTTGTGTCAACAACGTAGAAATGTGAAAAATGGAACAACCTAAAATATTTCTAATAATATTTCACATGGGTGTACGATGTGTTAGCAATTAATTATGCCAGATTAGATATAATAAAAAATAAAAAGTATGAGGAATAAAAAGACTGGCTGAGCTATGGTATTACCAGACACTATTGCTCAACACCCCAATAAAGTAATGTCTTAAATATACACAACTTTTTTTTTTAATTCTGCCGATATGCGCGTCAAAAAGCGCATAAAAAGGCATACAAATATAGAAAACATGAGTCTTGGCGCCATCTCTCTCAGCTTCGGTCCTCTGCTGCTAACTACTGGACACATGGAGAAGAGCACCGGCCAACATTGTGTATACATGACTATATACACGTCTACATGCATGCATAAATACATACATGTATACTTATGTATGCATAAATATTAAACTTCACTTTTAAAGGTTTTTGCAGGCTGATTTACTACAAAAAGTCACACCTGCAAGATGTCAAAATATGGCAGCAGTTTTATTGCACTGCTATTATTGCGAATTTGCTATCCTTGAAAGTCTATTATAATAATGCATCAGCACAAAAGCTCAAATGAACACATTCTTATCACGGGAAGTGACATTTATTTTTCATCGCTCACATAATTGCTCGTTATGCCTCCATAAGTGCGTTGCAACACAAAGCATCCATTTAGGCTATCGTAAGGCTTGTTGATCATAAGCACAAACAAGCCGCTCGCCTATCTGAGGCGATTCGAAATAAAGCACAACAAGTGGATTTTATCCTCCCAAATGTTATGTCGATGATGTAGACACGCGACTCATAACTCTGACATAAGTCATTGGAAATAGGTCATAATAATTAGACAGAGTGCTGCTTGGCGGCCATTATCATTCCAGAGCATCTTTGCAGTGTGTGTGTGTGTGTGTGTGTGTGTGTGTGTGTGTGTGTGTGTGTGTGTGTGTGTGTGTGTGTGTGTGTGTGTGTGTGTGTGTGTGTGTGTGTGTGTGTGTGTGTGTGTGTGTGTGTTTGTATTCCTACCCTTCTTGAGACATCTACAAGGGAAAGTACCGAAATCATGGTCCCAATACGGAAAACCATTGCATCTAATAGAGAGCCAAATACTAGAGTCCGTGAACATTGCTCCAAAGTCAGGATTTTTTGTTGATTTTTGTTGTTTGATGTTGATTTTTCAAAATAATCTAGTAGTCTTTTTACAAAACTTAGTCATCTTTTTTAAGTCAAATTCTCTATTTTGCGCTAAAGTTATACCGTTAGACAACAAATCTCTATTTTGTGTTTCTTTTTTTTTTTTTTAATACAAAGTTCAATGTATTTATGATCTTTGATGTCAGTTTACTGTGACTGTCAATTACGACTTTAATCCATCCATCCATCCATTTTCTACCGCGTATTCCCTTTGGGGTCGCGGGGGGTGCTGGAGCCTATCTCAGCTACAATCGGGCGGAAGGCGGGGGTACACCCTGGACAAGTCGCCACCTCATCGCAGGGCCAACACAGATAGACGGACAACATTCACACTCACATTCACACACTAGGGCCAATTTTAGTGTTGCCAATCCTATTAAGTAAATATTTTTTAAAAGTGTCAGAGAGAAAATGTTGCATTTTGTGTGTGTGTGTGTGTGTGTGTGTGTGTGTGTGTGTGTGTGTGTGTGTGTGTGTGTGTGTGTGTGTGTGTGTATTTCTACCCTTCGTGAGACATCAACAAGGACAAGTACCTTCCATATGAGGACCGGTGAACAAGTTAGGACCGAAATCATGGTCCCAATACGGAAAACCATTGCATCTAATAGAGAGCACAAATACTAGAGTCCGTGAACATTGCTCCAAAATCAGGATTTTTTGTTGATTTCTGTTGTTTGATGTCGATTTTTCAAAATAATCTAGTTGTCTTTTTACAAAACTTAAGTCATCTTTTTTATGTCAAATTCTCTATTTTGCGCTAAAGTTATACCGTTAGACAACAAATCTCTATTTTATGGTTCTTTTTATGAAATACAAAGTTCGATGTATTTATGATCTTTGATGTCAGTTTACTGTGACTGTCAATCACGACTTTAATCCTATTTCCTCTCACGGTAAATATTTTTTAAACGTGTCAGAGAGAGAATGTTGCAGTGTGTGTGTGTGTGTGTGTGTGTGTGCGTGTGTGTGTGTTCTTGTATTTCTACCCTTCTTGAGACATCATCAAGGAAAAGTACCTTCCATATGAGGACCGGTGAACAAGTTAGGACCGAAATCATGGTCCCAATATGGAAAACCATTGCATCTAATAGAGAGCACAAATACTAGAGTCCGTGAACATTGCTCCAAAGTCAGGATTTTTTGTTGATTTTTGTTGTTTGATGTTGATTTTTCAAAATAATCTAGTAGTCTTTTTACAAAACTTAAGTCATCTTTTTTACGTCAAATTCTCTATTTTGCTAAAAAGTTATACCGTTAGACAACAAATCTTTATTTCGTGTTTCTTTTTTTTTTTAAATACAAAGTTCAATGTATTTATGATCTTTGATGTCAGTTTACTGTGACTGTCAATCACGACTTTAATCCTATTAAGTAAATATTTTTTAAATGTGTCAGAGAGAAAATATTGCATTTTGTGTGTGTGTGTGTGTGTGTGTGTGTGTGTGTGTGTGTGTGTGTGTGTGTGTGTGTGTGTGTGTGTGTGTGTGTGTGTGTGTGTGTGTGTGTGTTTGTATTCCTACCCTTCTTGAGACATCTACAAGGAAAAGTACCAAAATCATGGTCCCAATATGGAAAACCATTGCATCTAATAGAGAGCCAAATACTAGAGTCCATGAACATTGCTCCAAAGTCAGGATTTTTTGTTGATTTTTGTTGTTTGATGTTGATTTTTCAAAATAATCTAAAAATTTAAGTCATCTTTTTTACGTCAAATTCTCTATTTTGCGCAAAAGTTATACCGTTAGACAACAAATCTTTATTTCGTGTTTCTTTTTTTTTTTTTAATACAAAGTTCAATGTATTTATGATCTTTGATGTCAGTTTACTGTGACTGTCAATCACGACTTTAATCCTATGAAGTAAATATTTTTTAAACGTGTCAGAGAGAAAATATTGCATTTTGTGTGTGTGTGTATGTGTGTGTGTGTGTGTGTGTGTGTGTGTGTGTTTGTATTTCTACCCTTCTTGAGACATCAACAAGGACAAGTACCTTCCATATGAGGACCAGTGAACAAGTTAGGACCGAAATCATGGTCCCAATATGGAAAACCATTGCATCTAATAGAGAGCACAAATACTAGAGTCCGTGAACATTGCTCCAAAGTCAGGATTTTTTGTTGATTTCTGTTGTTTGATGTCGATTTTTCAAAAGAATCTAGTTGTCTTTTTACAAATCTTAAGTCATCTTTTTTACAGCAAATTCTCTATTTTGCGCAAAAGTTATACCGTTAGACAACAAATCTCTATTTCGTGTTTCTTTTTTTGAAATACAAAGTTCAAAGTATTTATGATCTTTGATGTCAGTTGACTGTCAATCACGCCTTTAATCCTATTAAGTAAATATTTTTTAAACGTGTCAGAGAGAAAATGTTGCATTTTGTGTGTGTGTGTGTGTGTGTGTGTGTGTGTGTGTGTGTGTGTGTGTGTGTGTGTGTGTGTGTGTGTGTGTTTGTTTGTATTCCTACCCTTCTTGAGACATCAACAAGGAAAAGAACCTTCCATATGAGGACCGGTGAACAAGTTAGGACCGAAATCATGGTCCCAATACGGAAAACCATTGCATCTAATAGAGAGCACAAATACTAGAGTCCGTGAACATTGCTCCAAAGTCAGGATTTTTAGTTGATTTTTGTTGTTCTAGTTGTCTTTTTACAGAACTTAAGTCATCTTTTTTTACGTCAAATTCTCTATTTTGCGCAAAAGTTATACCGTTAGACAATAAATCTCTATTTTGTGTTTCTTTTTTTGAAATACAAAGTTCAATGTATTTATGATCTTTGATGTCAGTTTACTGTGACTGTCAATCACGACTTTAATCCTATTTCCTTTCATGGTAAATATTTTTTTAAACGTGTCAGAGAGAGAATGTTGCATTTTGTGTGTGTGTGTGTGTGTGTGTGTGTGTGTGTGTGTGTGTGTGTGTGTGTGTGTGTGTGTGTGTGTGTGTGTGTGTGTGTGTGTGTGTGTGTGTGTGTGTTTCTACCCTTCTTGAGACATCAACAAGGAAAAGTACCTTCCATATGAGGACCGGTGAACAAGTTAGGACCGAAATCATGGTCCCAATACAGAAAACCATTGCATCTAATAGATAGCACAAATACTAGAGTCCGTGAACATTGCTCCAAAGTCAGGACTTTTTTGTTGATTTAATGTGCATACAAAAGTCAACATTGACAGGTGCAAAGGCAGCAATATATGATAAAACAAGACGGCAGCTAAAGAAGGACTTCCCTATTCATCCCCGAAAAAACCCGCCAGGTGAACAGCTGATTTTACGACTTCCGGTGCTGACGTAAGACAACCCGCTTACCGTAGGATGAACAAATACACTCCTAAGACTACAGTGGCCATTAACAGTCAGCTTCTACAGCTGGGTTGCCCAAAGTGCGGCACAGGGGCCATCTGTGGTCCGTGACTCGTTTGTCATCGGCCTTAAGCACATTACAGAAAACAAAAAAAATAGAGATCTCATTTGCACCCCTGGTGGTGAAATCTATCAAAATGAGGGTGGTCCCAAAAAGAAGGGATTTTTCATATTGACTGTGTGTCGGTTTTAAAAGTGCTCCCCCTCTGGTTAACATATGAAATAACAAGTGTGTGTGAACATTTGAAGTGCTCCCCCTCTGGCCAACATATGAAATAACAAGTGTGTGTAAGAAATTTAAATGCGTCCTCTTTGGCCAAAATTAATAAAATAAATATGTATATAGAGACATACTGTCATAATTTGAAGTAAATAGTGAAGATTAAAAAACAATTATAAACAAAAAAATTAAAAATTAACTTAAAGCAGTCTTTTTCTCACAATGTGTCTACTACTTTCTTATAAAAATGGGAACAATTTCTCATATTCTTTCTGTTTCTGTAATATTGCAATATTTTCTCGTAAAATTATGACTTTTTTATGTAAAATTATCACTTTTTAATGCAAAACGGTGACATTTTTCATAAAAAATTATGACTTTTATCGCAATATTATAATGATAAATAAATGTATCGCAATATTGCCAATTTTTTGTTGTTCTTGTAAAATAGTGACATTTTTTTAGTAAAATTATGACTTTTGTCATAATTTTGCCAATTAAAATTCAGATTATTATTATAATATTGCCAACATTTTAAAGTTTCCTTATGAAATGGTGACTTTCGTCGAGTAAAATGACGACTCTTTTCATAAAATTGCCAACATTTTAAGCTTTTCTTTTAAAATAGTGACTTTTATTGAGTAAAACTCCAACTTTTATCATAATACTGCACAAATGTCTTCAGTTTTTCTTGTAAAATTTTGACTTGCGTTGAGTAAAATGACGACTTTTATTATAATACCGCCAAAATTCTAAGTTTTTCTTGTGAAATTGTGACCTTTTTTTCTTGTGAAATTCCAACTCATTTTTCACAAAAAGCTTTTTTTATATTTGCATAGTATGTATATATTATTAATGTTGTAAATACAAATATTTATATATCTAGAAAGGGTGGTCCTAAAGAGGTAGGCATTTTTCTCAGGTCTCAAGAAGGTAACAAATACTAGATGTGTGTGCGTGTGCGTGTGCGTGTGTGTGTGTGTGTGTGTGTGTGTGTGTGTGTGTGTGTGTGTGTGTGTGTGTGTGTGTGTGTGTGTGTGTGTGGGTGTGGTTTAGTAGTGAAAACCAAACATGTCAAGTTTAAGGTCAAACTTTAGTGTTGGAATAACTTTCCAGGATATAATTACCAGTCAATTTATTGTTTAAAAAAAAAAAAAAAAAAAAAAAGTGATAATAAAGCGTAATGTTAATGTATATTTTAACTGCAACGATCAACATGAAAAGTAACATATTGAGTATATTATACGTGTTTGTGTTATCCATCTGCTGCATAAATGACCAATAAAATGGGGTTTAATATCTGACCCCCCAATAAAAGCAAATGGCGCGTGGTTGTAACCCGCCCATAAAGTTACGTCTTCCGAATAGTTCTAAACGACAAGCTGCTTGTTGCGTGGGTTTATTGCCACACCTTCTCGGTGGATTCTACAATGTGGTTGCAAAGAAAATAAAAATAAAAAATAAAAATGTCGTGCGACATTGGCCGCACATCATCCGCCGGACGCGGCCGCGCCGGGAACTCCAACCCGGGCAAGGGAGCTCGATTGCGGGCACGGACGAGCTGCGGCTGCGCGGGCGCCGTGGAGCTTCTCTTTTGAAGGAATGATGCATTCAAGGGCGTCATCTTGTGGCCGAAAAATGGAACGACGCTGCCAACGAGTTCAGGTAAAACCGCTTTTTTAATGTTTTAAACCAATTACAGTGTATATAACAATGTATAATTAGTGAAATTATAGAGGTATAACATAAATGTAATTATTTAAAGCATGTTTTAACAAATTGGGGTTGCTGTTGAACTGCATTGCATAATACTGTACAGTGAGGTGTTTATTTTTGTATTTGTAGAGATTAAAATCACATCTTTTTAATCTGGCTTTTTACTCATTGTTTCAAACTCTTCTAAGGTTCTTAATTTTTATTGTGTTATTTTTTTTACATTATATTACACTAATTTTCTTACTATTTCTCTTATTTGTGTATATATATGTATATATATATATATTATTTTTTTTGTCATATTATTTTTTAGAATACATGTCTTGTTACATTTACTGTATTATTGTACATGGTAATAGGGATTTGTTATATATTGTATATATTATATAAAAATATAATATATACATTATATATTGTATATATAAGATGTACATTTTGCATATATGTTATATTTTTTATTGCTACTAAGGTACATTTTTAGTCTACTTTATATCCTTTCCATCCTTACACTTTCCACCCTTTATAACTGAGCAACTGTGTGGAACAATTTCCCTTGTGGATCAATTAAGTTTGTCAAAGACTAAGTCTAAGTTTCTTTCCTATTATTTGGTGTCAAGCACTTTGTGTTGCAACTAAAAGCGCCATATAAATTGAGTTTTGATGTGATTTACCCAGAATATTGGAAACACAGTATAAAAATACGGAAAATACAAGCAAAATACGGCACACAAAGCATTAATACATGCGTGTTACTTTGATTTGTAAGAAGTACGCTTTGATGGGGAGAATGTGGCCGACAAAATGACTTTAAAGGTGGACATCATTCAAGATGTCAATAAAAGGAGGAGGAAGAAGCCGAGCTTATTCAGCACAGCTCAGCGATCGGAATGTTTACCACTTTTGTTGAAGATGTTCATTTCCGAGATAAGGGAGGAAAAACGTGTAAATAAATAAATACCGTATATTTCATGAATGATCTCACTGCAGTGTGCAAGTGTGTCTAAGTGTGCTGTAAAGTTCACATTTGAACGACAATAAAGGAAGTCTAATGTGAGCATGCAACTCTGTCAAATAGGATTATTTACATAAAAAACAGAAGTCCGCTTAATGTGCAGCAGATGTTTTATCACTCCCGCTCAGGACTCGTATCCTGACTTTAATGGGCCTTCAGACTTAAGACAAAAGGCTTTAAAAGTGTGTGTGTGTGTGCACACGTGGGTCAAGGCTGCACAATTATGTTGCAGGAACGTGTCAGTTTTAGTCACACACTCCTGGTCATCTGTTGTCCTAACTCAAGTTCCATTGCCTGACTCTGTTGTCAAACTGATCCAAACGATGTTTTGAACGATTCCAATGCGACTCGAGACCAACTCAATAAGATGCCTCATCGTCCTCTCATTGTGTGTGTGCGTGTGTGTGTGTGTGTGTGTGTGTGTGTGTGTGTGTGTGTGTGTGTGTGTGTGCGCGCGTGTGTGTGGTTGTGAGGTTCCAGCAGTCGTGTCATGTGACTGCACATTCCGCCACTCATGGCTCCCGCTCCCTGAGGTCAAAGTCCATCTGACTGCACCTCTGTCAATCATCACACACCAACGACACTTCCATTAGAAAAGTCAACCTTCAACAGTCTTTTTTTTTTTTTACTTGCAGAGAAAACACGATCGAAGATTGCACGAGTTATCTTTTTCGCCAACCATTAAGAGTCACGGCGATAAGAACTTGCAGCAATGATGAGAATATTTCCCATTATCTCGCTTATATCAGGCCTGGGCGAATATTTTGCCTCGGGCGGGGGGCAAATTTTGAGAAAAAAAATGTGTCTGGCGGAGTATATTTATTTTTAGGAACACTAATACAAAACCTCACAATATCTGATTGAATGCTAAGAACGTTATTACAGACCGCCTTAAAAAAACGGAATGGAATTTTTAAATTTTACTGAATGAGACACCCAGAATGTACATGAAAATAAAGAATGTGGGATTGACAATATTAACTATGAACGATAAAACATTGAATATTGACAACATATGAACGTCACACCCCCTCTCGATCGACATATCTTACAATCAAGCGAAACTTGAGACTATCTGATATATGTGATATACAAGTAAAATTCCGATTATTATTATAATATTGCCAACATTTTAAGGTTTGCTTATGAAATGATGACTCTTTTCATAAAATTACCAACATTTTAAGCTTTGCTTGTAAAATAGGGACTTTTATTGAGTAAAATTCCAACTTTTATCATAATACTGCACAAATGTTTTCAGTTTTTCTTGTAAAATTCTGACTTGCGTCGAGTAAAATTACAACTTTTATTATAATACTGCCAAAATTCTACGTTTTTCTTGTGAAATTGTGACCTTTTTTCTTGTGAAATTCCAACTCATTTTTCACAACAAGCTTTTTTATATTTGCATAGTATGTATATATTATTAATGTTGTAAATACAAATCTTTATATATCTAGAAAGGGTGGTCCCAAAGAGGTAGGCATTTTTCGGAGGTCTCAAGAAGGTAACAAATACAAGACGTGTGTGTGCATGTGTGTGTGTGTGTGTGTGTGTGTGTGTGTGTGCGTGGTTTAGTAGTGAAAACCAAACATGTCAAGTTTAAGGTCAAACTTTAGTGTTGGAATAACTTTCCAGAATATAATTACCAGTCAATTTATTGTTTAAAAAAACTAAATAAAGAATGTGGGATTGACAATTTTAACTATGAACGATAAAACATTGAATATTGACAACATATGAACGTCACACCCCCTCTCGATCGACATATTTTACAATCAAGCGAAACTTGAGACTATCTGATACATGTGATATACAGTCGTGGGATCATCTGACCACAGAACTTTCATCCAGAAGGTCTTATCTTTGTCCATGTGATGTCAGATGAAACAAAAATTGAGCTGTTTGGCCACAATACCCAGCAATATGTTTGGAGGAGAAAAGGTGAGGCCTTTAATCCCAGGAACACCAAACCTACCGTCAAGCATGGTGGTGGTAGTATTATGCTCTGGGCCTGTTTTGCTGCCAATGGAACTGGTGCTTTTCAGAGAGTAAATGGAACAATGAAAAAGAAGGATTAACCTCCAAATTCTTCAGGACAACCTAAAATCATCAGGTTGGGTCTTGGGCGCAGTTGGGTGTTCCAACAGGACAATGACCCCAAACACACGTCAAAAGTGGTAAAGGAATGGCTAAATCGGGCTAGAATGAAGGTTTTAGAATGGCCTTCCCAAAGTCCTGACTTAAACGTGTGGACAATGCTGAAGAAACAAGTCCATGTCAGAAAAAACAAAACAAATTTAGCTGAACTGCACCAATTTTGCTGTGACTTAGATTACCATAGTTTTTTGATTGATTGATTGAAACTTTTATTAGTAGATTGCAACGGAAGATAATACATTATATGAAACAGTACATATTCCGTACAATTGTCCACAAAATGGCAACACCCGAATAAGTTGTTCAACTTGTTTAAGTCCACGTTAATCAATTCATGGTAACTATGCAAAAGCGCAGATTCCAACCATTGAAATACTTTGTATAACATCACTGCACATCACAATGGCAGCTATAGTTTCCATCTTAAAGATCTAAACAAATTATTTGGGAATGTCCGGTGGGCCAGATTGAAAAGTTTAACGGGCCGGCTTATAGGAAGCTAGAAAAGCACAATTGGGCGAGTGCATGAATATGACGTAAGAAAAGAGGGAGGCGATGTTGAAACTGACACAATAAAGAATTTTAGCTTTGCAACCTCATTATACTATTGGTTAAGTTGTTATTCATAAATGTAAGTTTCTCAATACCCGACCTGTTTTTTGTGCCTTTAAAAAAGATTCCTACATTAAAACACTCTCTACCTCTAACAACCAAAAAGCTGTGAAAACGATGATGCTGTGTTCCAAATTTAAGTTATTTACTGAGATTGAGTGAGTCTAAAAATTGCACTTTGTTTATTATATATACATATATATATATATATATATATATATATATATATATATATATATATTGCATTCTATTTTAGTTAGTTTGAATTTTTTTTGAAGTTTTGTACTGTTTTTGTACTTACTTTGATTATTATTTTCAACTGTTTGTAAAATGTTGAAATTTATAAATAAAGGTTTATGAAAAAAAATAAAAATGACACAATAAAGCCCTTTCAGTCATCAAGCCACAGCACTCATTTTTAAGCAGTACTTCACTTTGGCCGCTAGATGGCAGGACAAGACAAGCAGTGCCCTTCAAAGACATGGACGGTGGCAAGGAAATGTCCCAGTCGGGTTAAATTGGTGGAAATGCAAATAATAATAACAATAACACCTAATGACGTGCTTTATAGCAGATTATATTACTTTTTCACACACAATGTGTTCATTCAGAGAAGAGATTTTGTTGGTGAATGATACAATTTAATAGGTTGATTGGCAACACAAAAAAATTGGCCCTAGTGTGTGAATGTGAGTGTGAATGTTGTCTGTCTATCTGTGTTGGCCCTGCGATGAGGTGGCGACTTGTCCAGGGTGTACGCCGCCTTCCGCCCGATTGTAGCTGAGATAGGCTCCAGCGCTCCCCGCGACCCCAAAGGGAATAAGCGGTAGGAAATGGATGGATGGATGATACAATTTACAAGCTGATTTAGGGCCCCAGGTAGAATTTTATTTTGGAAAAAGTGTCCTTTTTTTTTTTTTTTTTTTTGCATAGGGGGCTATGCAAAAAAAAAAAAAAAGTACACTTTTTTTATATATGTGAAAAATGTTTACTTTTTTAAATGTATGATGCGTGTTTTGTACTAAGACAAATTCATAGAAAATAAATGAAATGTATATTAACTTTAGAGATGTCGATAAATGCTTTAAAATGTCATATCGGAAATTATCGGTATCGTTTTTTTAAATTATCGGTATCGTTTTTGTTTTTTTTGTTTTTTGTTTTTGTCTTAAATCAACATAAAAAACACAAGATACACTTACAATTAGTGCACCAAACCAAAAAACCTCCCTCCCTCATTCACACTCATTCACACAAAAGGGTTGTTTCTTACTGTTATTAATATTCTGGTTCCTACATTATATATCAATATATATCAATACAGTCTGCAAGGGATACAGTCCGTAAGCACACATGATTGTGCGAGCTGCTGGTCCACTAATAGTACTAACCTTTAACAGTTAATTTTACTAATTTTCATTCATTACTAGTTTCTATGTAACTGTTTTTATATTGTTTAACTTTCTTTTTTATTCAAGAAAATGTTTTTAATTTATTTATATTATTTTATTATTATTTTTTTTAAAAAGACCTTATCTTCACCATACCTGGTTGTCCAAATTAGGCATAATAATGTGTTAATTCCACGACTGT